>NC_024311.1:16379797-16409768 GCF_000523025.1 Cynoglossus semilaevis | reverse complement strand
CCTCCTCACTGTCCGCATCATCTGGACATCATAAAGTTTGTCTTTCTCTGAGGTTCGTGGTCTGAGATGGAAGCCGCTGACCTTACTGCGCCATTTATTTCCATTTGCTTTGGCGCAATCTGTCAGGGCCAGCCGCAGCACGGGAGGATGAGAGTTAAGTGAATGGGTGATCTGAGGTTTCTCCGCAACGTCCTTCTGTCATTTAGCTCTGAGGCCTGCGGTGCCGCTGCGGAGGAGCAGCAACTTTATGGAGACACACACACACACACACATTAAGAAGAAAAAAAATCACTCACTCACTTTCAACATTCATCTCTAATACACCAAGGTTGCAGCTGCAGAGCAGCCCAAAAAAAAAAAAAAAAAAAAAAAAAAAAGGAGCGCATTTCGCCCCCACACAGGAGCCCAGAAGGGCCGTTAAAGATGAGTTCATGGTTAAACGTCCACCCAACGGACTGATGGAAGTGGGAAAAGTCCTGTCCTAATAACATGAGACACCAACAAGTCGGATCAGTGCAGGGAAAGCAAAAGACAGCCCGAGCGCACACAGACACAGACAGCCTCCGTGAGGATGTGATCAATACATGACTCCAAAAACGCACGGCACAATAATCCGCATCTACTCACATGGAGGTGATGTTCTTGAACAACTCCGCGATGTCAACACTGCTCCCATTGTTCCCAGTGTCTTGCACGGCCAGTAAAGGGAAAAATCTGCCGTTGTCCGACTTATTGCAATAGATCTCTGTTTGAGAGCAGCTGCAGGTCGGCGGGCAGTCCAGCATGGAGCTCAGATAGTCCTGGAAAACACTCATCAGGAACAAAACCCTCCACCAGCAAATCCGGATCGAATGAAACCATAGATCCATGTCTCCGGGTAAATTGGGGGGTGGAAGAGAAGAGGTCCAGGTGTCCTACCGTGGCGTACAGACAGAGGAGAGAAGAGAAGAGAAGAGAATATAGGAGTGAAAGAAGAAAAGAAGGAAGGAAGGAGAGAAGGAGGAGGAGGAGGAGGATGGTAGTGCGTCTGCACAGAGGATGCTCTATGTGAGCGGCTCTGCCGTGGATGGATGCTGTAGTGTCCTTGCGCGTCAGAGACTGGGTGAAAAGGAGGAGAGGAGAAAGAGAAAATAAAAGCACCAAAAAAAAAAAGAAGAAGAAGAAGAAAAGAAGGGAAAAATCAAATATAAAAAAGTGAAATATTGCGAGGTTCCGGTCGTCGCTTCAGCCGAAAATACATGGTGTTTCCCCAGGAATAGAGCGCTGCTGCGGTTCGACGTCTCCCTCTCTCTCCCTCTCTCTCTCTCCAAGCAGGACCAGGGCGACTGGCTGGAGCGAAGAGAGACGAGGAATGAGAAGTTGGGGCATCAAGTCCCTCCTACCTGCTCCAGTCTAACTGACACCTGCAGAAACTGCATTCAGTCCACGGTGAATGCAGTGAAAAGGAATATCATATGATGCTGCTGCATCACAAGGTCAACGCAGTGAGGAGACCGTCGGAATAAAACATATATCTCATATATATTATTTATGGCCAAATCCTTTGAGACAAAAAAAAATCTAAATCAATGTGAGATCAGTTGAGAGCATAATTTAAACTACATCAAAATGGACGTGATAACTGTCAACGTTACTACATTTTAGACGCAACAAATGGTCCATTAGTTTGTTCATCGATACATGGACGGTGATTTCCAGAGCAACAGCGCCCCCATTTTTTTTTTTTTTTTTTTTTTGGTGGCCACATGTGGCAGATTTAAATATAAGTGGACCAACCAGAAGGGTCCTGCTCATCCTTGGGTTCCAGGCTGTGCTCATGTGCTGCATCTCTTCTTTTTTTTTTTATTTTAAACACTTTTCCTGTTTTATTCTGAAAGGAATTGCTGCTTTTTCACACACAGTTCCTTCTACTTGCTGCACTGCATGGCTAGGAGTTCATGCAAAGAGAAAACCGAAGGTCCAGATACGACAGTCTGTACTGAACCTGTGGTTCCTGCTCAGCCACAGCCCAACAGTTCCATCCCCCTGATCTCACACCTTCCCCGGTGCCCTTGATATTTTGTCTGCCCACTATTGGCAGAAACAGTTTGTGCACCAGACGTTTGAAGTTTGAAGTGCTGTTCTTCATCAGAGTCAACATCAGGGGTCCAAAAAAAAACAATGAACTATAGGTCTACAAAAACAGGCCCAGATGAAGCAGCCCCACAAACCCTCCATCCATGTGAAAGTAAAACTGGTCTGTCTCTCTAACCCTCCATCCATGTGAAGGTAAAACTAGTCTGTCTAACTGTCATCCAACTGTATATTAGATGAAAAAATATATTAAAAATATTTTAATATTTATAAAAAATAACACAAAACAAAATAAAAACCAAAGTACGACTAAAACCAAGTTTCCAAACAAGACAAAGAAATAAACACAACCCATGGGTAATTTCTGTATTTTGAAGTGAATTTAGAACAAAATAAAACCCAAAGTTGCTAATAATAACCAGACTTGGCAACTACGTCTCTAACAGAGTGAAGAATCAGGGCAGAGACCCAACAATTGAAAGACAGCTCTATCAGCTCTGTAACGTTCAATCGCTCTACAGAGAGGGAATGTGGATCTGATGTAAATCCACAGCCGTCTGCGTCTGTGAGTTAAAACACGTTTTGTTCCATCGGTGTTAAAAAAAAAAAAAGAAAAACCTGCGAGTTCCAAACACAGACTTTCTCCGTGGACTTCAGTGTCAAAAGACTGAGTGGTTTATAAATGTAATTACATTTTTGTTCTTTTCACGAAATTAAATAGTAAACACAGTCTTGAGCTGTCAAAGCTTTAGGTTTTTTTTTTTGTTGTTTTTATGTTCCATCGGTGTTAAAGGACTTAAAAAAATCATTTTCCATCTCATTCTGCCTCGAAGTCAGTGTTGATGATAAGCCAATATTTCATAATACATACGTCCACTAGACTATTCTAAAGCATCAAGACTTAGGTCGCTTTGATTTTATTGTTGTCAATCAATAAACCGTACAAAGTATGTATTCCTTTAAAGGTGTGCAATCCCAGAAATCTATAAAAGTCACTGTCATAAAAATAACAGAGACATTTATCAGGGAGGAAATGATATCTGTGGTCCTTCCTGGATTCTATTTCATCCATTTGTACCCAAAATTATCTTTTGATGAGGACTAATGTTCAAAAATTATATCTTTGTCTCGAAGGGGAAACGGAATCTTTACAAGAACCTGTGACTGAAAATTAAGGGTTTATTCAAGACTTTCTCTTCTGACAAAGACAGAATCAATGAGGTTTTTTTTTTTTTTTTTTTTCAAATGTAATTATCAGGATAGTTTTAGGATGAGATGAAGTCAAACTGAACCAATTATGTTCTGTCTTGTTTACTCTGGGAAGCGTAAGAAAGAATGTCATTTCCGAACATTTTAACTTTCCTTCTGTAGCACACATGAAAGCTCAAGCATCACACACACACACACCCCCACACAAACACACCCAAACACATCCACGCCCAGGTACGGTGACTAACAGGACTAAGAGTGATTCCAAATGTTATCCAGATTATATATAAACACATGCAGTGCTGCTGCTATGGTGTTACCTTATACAAACATGTTCTAAAAAAAAAACTAACTAAAAAAACTAACATGTTCCTTCAAAACTTTGACTGGTTCCTGTTCCGCCTCCCAGGCCTCGTGTTCCTGGCCATCATTCAGAGTTAATTTGTCAAACGTCTTTGAAAATTTCCCATTAATGATCTGGGAAAAAGTCATCAAAGACCTTATTAAGTTCAAGTGGATCCATCACTCACTCCTTCCTTTTCATTTTTTGGGAAACGTTAGTGGTTCCAAAAAAATCTCTCGATCGTCCAAAATGTCTGAACCACAGCTCTTAAAACACTCCACCATCTTTTTGCCTGTCGCCATCCCCGTTCCTTACTCCTCATCCTGGGAACACCATCATTAGGTGGTTCCCAAAGAAGGGGGCGGGGGGTGGGAGGGGTGGCACCCAAGTGCATGGACTTGTTGTGGGAACACCAGTGTTTTCAATAGGTTTGATGGAGATCTAAAACAAAAGCTTTTAATGTTTTGACATGGGGGGAGGGGCTTCTCAATTCTAGTCCTAACTACACAGAGGGGGCGCTGCAGAGAAACTCCCATAGCTATACAATAGCCTGAGTATTTCCCCTCTCTTCTTGTTTAAGCTCATTTCATTACATCAAAAATCCTCTTCTTATTTAAAAGCTTCTCCTAATCGGCTCAGATGGTAATCAATTGGGAAAACTCGGCGTTAAAGTATCTCCTTCAAAGAGGTTACCTAAAGATGAAGGACTTCATAGGCGGACCATGGAGTAACAGAGAACTGCTGTAATTAAGGAGGAGGAGGAGGAGGAGGAGGAGGAAGAGCAGGGAGTGTTCCTCCATTTCTCCAAACCTGGCAGCTTAAGAGACCACATTCTCTTAGATCTTCTGTGGACGTCCTACGGAGGGTGTCCTACACAGCATGAACAGAGCAACGACAGTGTTCACAACGTGGGGCGAGGAAATGTATTTTTGACTAAAGATCACTTCAATTTTGTAGAAGTTTAACAAGACTGTCACCAGGAGGAGGTTTTTACAACTAATTTACAACATTTTACGACGTCCCTAAAGTCATGTATGAACTACATTATGTATAACCGAAGGATTGGAAGTGGGTTTTTTGATCATTTCCATCTTTAAGGATGAGTTGGACCTTCAAAGTCTTCTGTTATCAAGATCTAACAGAAACTTGTCTTCCACTGTTGGTCTTTTTCTGCCAGTGTAATATAAAATATCCTACTTCCTGGTTATTGGTTAGTCTGTCGTCATGTGACCCTGGCTGATAGTCTATCTTATAAAATTCCCAATAACCGCAACAGGGTCAGTGACGTCATCAGTATCACATTCAGATTTCTTGCAGTCAATTAAATGTTAGATGAAAGTGTCGAGCTGTTTGTTGCTGGTTTTCCTTTTTTTAATTGTTTGTCTACAGATCCCACAGTAAAAAAAACCCCACTAATTCTCACATATATGTATAACATGACCTAATTGTTTAGCCCGATCTTTGGCATCAAACTCACACTTTGTTATTAGCAGCTTTCAAAATAATTAGCTATTTATTAGCAGATTTAGGATTAGTTTTTACAGTGATTAATTTTTTTACAGTGATTATTGATGTTTTTGTTTTTGTTTTTTTGCTGAGGTTTAAACCTTGTTCTCTTCATAAACATGTTTAAAAATAATATAAAGGTGTTTTTATAATAATACTGAAATGAGAAACCTGGATGAAAATCTCTGTTAGTCAATACTTATTATTACATCATCGAGTTATTTTGGGCCTTTTATATCATTTACTGTAACAGATCAAAAGCAGTGATTATTTGAACAGAATCACAGTACATGGAGCTGGTTCTGTTGAGGGTAATATTTAAGACAAATTCAACAACATCCTCCAATAGCAGCACGAAAAAAAGAGTTAATTTTCTTTTCCTAAAGTGCAATAAAAATATCTGTTTTTGAGCTTTTTCTTTTTGTACTTTGGTATCTTGGTGGTTTTCTGTCTTTAACTGATAGGTGTTTGATAACACACTGATTACAAAGGAAGGATATAAAGGAAGTAGAGTGACATAAAACATATATTGATGTTCTACTTTTTTCACCTATTTCCGTCATTAAAGTCAACTCTTAAATGACAGAATCATCATGTGACAATTCAGAGCTAAGTAATGCAGTAATCAGGGTACAGTACTGCAGTATTGACATTGTTTTTTACCATTTTATTCAGTAGTTATTTATTTTATTGGCCAACAGTGAGTAAGTCTGCGTTGCAGGCCCATTAAACAGTGAGACAACAGAGAAAGTCGAGCAGCGTTTGAACCGACAGACCTGGTCAACATTTAGGCGTTTGGACTGTATCAGCAAATATGAAAACAAAACAAACTACAAACTTAAAGTGGTGCGACCTCACACCCTGCTGGCAGCGTCTACAGGAACTTTGTTGGTTTAACTTTGGTGGTTCTTCTGATAAAACAGAAATCTTCTCTCATTATATCGTTTCTGTGGCTCAGCCCAAACAGACGCAGCAGTTCAACACTGCTGCAACGTCACAATAACGTCACATTTGAACCAGATGGAATTAAACAACCATTACATCTTTTTAGGGTGGGGGTGGTGGGGTAGTGGAGGGGGGGCTGCAGACAATCCCAGAGGGAGCGGGGCAACTTCAGAGATTATTAGAGATTATTAACACGATCTTTCCAACAGCTCCTGGTTCCATGTCCAGTTCTACTTGATGACTTGATGACCGCAGCTCCTGGTTCCATGTCCAGTTCTACAGACTTGATGACCGATGCATTTCGGCGACACCGTCTGATGTACATCACAACGTTGGATGTGTTGCCAGTAAAATACCACACCAGAGTCCAACAACGTCGACAAACTTTCTTTGTTCCATCCACAAAGAAATTCCATCTGCCGTAGTCAACGCAGCAGATTTAAACGGTGAAAGTCTGTCTTCTCATGCCAGAGAATTGTTTTGTTCCTCTACGCTTGTTGTTTTTACTGCCCCCTGGATTGAAGTGTGGGTACTGCCACAGCTAAGTGTATTTCGCGCTCAGACATGTGGAGCTGGGATCGAACCAGTAATGACAGACTAGAGCTTCGATTTAAATGTTAAGATGCCAGAACACAGAGCAGAGAATCAAATATTCCTCGTCACTAATTGACTTTTTTTTTCTTTGATTACAGTTTATCCAACTGTTGGACAGATTACAGGCTGGAGTTCCAGGAGAGAACTGCCATAAAAAAACTAAAAAAAACACCACTGTCTGTTTACTACCAGTTTACAGTTGGTTCATCACAAGAGTCTCAGATTTTGATATAAAGTGTAAACATCCTGAACATATTGTATATACATAGAGTGAAGTGAACCTTGTTATAAACTGCTCTGTCACAACAAAGCCAAGAGATAAAACACCTCAGTGGAAATATACGAGGCATATTCTCATTCAACTTTAGAAATGAATTGTTAGCTCTTATTTATCGTAGCCTTGTTGAGCTCCATATTCTACTATAACGTGGGGAAATGGCCACGATACAAACTGAATGGCAATGTCCACTGAGAGCCAGAGGAGCAGGCACTCAGTGCAGGCTGACATTTTGGGAAACCGGCTTCGGTGAAAAGGTCAGTACGGCTCTTGGTGTTTGGTGTTTGTATGAAAAACAAAGACAATTAACACCAGCATCTGCTGAGCAGAGAAGCATGGAAACCAACAAGAAAAAGAGGAAACGTCTGATTTGGAAGCAGGACGTGGTTCCATCTGGTCAACATCAAATCAGCACCAAAGGTATGGGCTGCGTGGATAATCCAATTTTCCAAAACCACAATCTGTTAAAAATGAGTGAGAGATTTTCCTCTCTGTGATTCATCTCTGGTAGAATGAACCAATCTAACTTGATCCCATTGGGAAAAGTGTTTGAACCTTTTATTTTCATTTTACTCACATTCTGATTCTGACTCATTTTGTTTCTGCTCTGGCTTCAGTTAATTATAAGAAGTGATAATCACCAGGTTAATAACGAGAAATGTAAATTCTACTCGACTCTGTGTGTGTGTAAGACCCGCTGCAGGTTTTCACTTTTGAGATTCCATCATTTGCAGCGAACAGTATTTTTAGAGCGATTTTCTACAAGGTTACGGAAGGTGAGAGTGGAACCGTGCGCCTGTTGACCTCTGTGAGGTCTCATTTAAATGGTAGAGAAGTGGAGCAGAATCACAATCTCTGTGTTGATGGAGGTTCTCAACATCAGTCTGTACTTGGAGAATCAGAAAAGGGCAAAATCCGACACAAACCTTCTGTATTTTTTTAACAGTACTTTCTGTTTTTATATGTGGGCGTTACAGTGCCCACATCATCTTGGTCAGTAGGAGTACTGCAGTTTTAACTGAGATGGGTTTTTTTTTTATATTCAGTGAACGTTAAACTGACCGTGTGTCAAATTCATAAAATTAAATTAAAACAAAAATGTTATTTTCTCATTGTTTTCACAAGTGAACAAACATGTTAATTTGAAGAGCATCACAAAGTTTGAAAAATATTATCTGTAAATTCAGGTGTAACCTTCAATTCATCTTCCTTTATGTCCATTTTTTCATCTTTTGCCTCTAAATTTATTCTAGACTTTGAATCTTGACGTGGCTGGTAAAACCTGGAAGTGTATTTTTAAACCAAACATTCTGGTTAAAACTGGTTAGTGGGACTTGACTAGTGAAATACCAGGTCGTGATAACTGAGTGAAAACCTCTAAACATTTCACAGTGAAGTCCACAGGTGAAAACATTCTTCAAACGCACAGTTAATCACGTCACTTCTGGGCCCAGAAACTGGTTTTTCTCCAGAGCGGCGGCAGCTGCCTTCACATCACCGTGTGGCGCCGGATGATGTAAGGCTTGCGTGCAGCTGCTTGGCCACGGCAAACCATGTCATGAGAGTCCCCGCGCACTGCTTTTGTGCTGATGCCAAAGCAGGTCTAAAACTCTGCAGTGTTATTAACTTTTAGCTCCAGCTCCTAAGCACTTCCAATTTTGCAAAAGCACCATTTACAGTTGAACGTGGAACGAAATCTCTCGAGGAGAATTCAAAAGCTACTGTTTTTGGGCATGTATTAACTCAGCTTTTTACAATCAACTGATTTTAAAGGCAGTTCTGTGAGGCTGAAGACGACACTGGGAGACAGTGACTGAAGTCGTTGTGGTGTTTTCTACTGTTTTTAACAGTTAATATAAAAACCCATGGACCTTTTAGATCCTAGCTATTATTATGAGGGTACAATACAACTTTGTCATGTCAGACAACAATAGATAGCTGTACTTTATTGATCCCAGGCTGGGAAATCACATAGAATAAATGTGAACTCGCAGTGTGCGGGGACTCGAACCTGAAGCCTTCTGGACCCAAGTCCACTTCCTTAACCACTAACCCACCCCAAGACTGCAACTTGGAGTGTCTGCCAATATCGATCCGATACCTTCCTCCCTCCTCCAGCGTGTCGCTGCTGAGGTGACAGTGTCACTGTTTACAACGTGTCGTATTCAAATTTGGCCACTAGTTGGTCATTACCGCATCAGTGCAGCAGCACTAACCTCTCACCACACATCATCACCAAAATTAGAATGGTAAACTGTTTTGACTTGAGACACTCGTCTCAAAAAGACAAGAAAATGTTTCTCGTGAACGTCACGACTACAGAAACGTTTCTGTTTTCACACAGCAGCTGTGATCAGGCCTCGTTTTCATCCAGTCCATTTCTTCTCCTCTCACCAATCACTTCACTCTCTCCTCCTCCTCTTCATCTTCCTTATTTTTTTTATATACCCCCACTCTACTTTAGACTTCATCTGGTATTTATTGACTTCTCTGTCCTCATTTGACTTCTGTTTGAGAAGGTGATGTAACGGCGGTTTTATTTTCAATTTTTCAGAGTGGAAATAAATGTTGGAGATGGGCTGAGTGTAGTGGTGCAAAAACGACGGCAGAAATAAAAGAAAGGGGAGAATAAGAAACAAGAAACAAGGGGGAGGAATAAGACAGAACAAATGGGAAGATTTGGGAGAAAAGCCTTTCCTGTGACATGATGATGCTGCTGCTGCTGCTGCTGCTGCTGCTGCTGCTGCTGCCACCACCCTCCCACCCCAAACTCCCCCAACAACGACTGCACTTCTCTATCTCTGCCACGGATGGAGGCGGCAGCGCAGCAGCTCAGACGCTACAGTAAATACATCACACCTCCCTTCACAACAGCTCCAATGGTTTCCTTGTTTTTCTGCCATGAAAAACGCTACAGACAATTAGTCAAGGTTCATTTCACATTGTCATCCTGGCCTGAGATTTACTCCCCTCAGTGCTTCTGTCAGAGACGAGGAATGTGAGTTCACCAGAACGTTGACAGTTCATGTTTCTTGGATTTAAAGTCCAAACCTGGTTTTATTTTTTTCCTTTTCCTTTTCCTTTCTCTGTCACTGAAGTGTTGCTCAGCTCAGAGACACGTGAAGTCAAACAGGCCACTTCAGAAAAAAGGTTTGAATGCTGAAGAAACACAGACATGTGCAGTCTATTCAAACTTCAAACTGGTAAAGCAGCAGGTCGTGACCTGGTGTCACGGCCGTCTCTGAAAAGTCCTCAGAGAAGGCTTTTAACAAAAAAGTGAGATTTTTTTTTAAAAAAAGAAGGCATATTTCAATTACAAAACCTTTTTTTTTTTTTTTTGGGAAAAGAAAAAAAAACAACAACATTAATTTAGCATCAGTAACCAGTATCACAAATGACTGTTAAATATAATTTACCCATTAATCATTTGCTGTTTTTGTCACACATTTCTTCAGAGATCTAATTACAACCAACGACCAAGAAAACACAAGGATCTCCTCATTCCACCTTAACAACTGAGAGCAGACCAACACAGCAGTGATTCTCTGTGTTGTCGTTTCTATAGGAGCCCTCCTCCATATTTAAACTGTTAGCTTAACCAGCACACAGTAGAGTGAGGGAGGAGAGCGGGCAGCTTCAGGGGTCAAAGGTCACCCATACACAATTTCTGATCTATTCCTCTGTTTCTCATGGAAAATGAGTTTCACTTCACGTTAATGTAACCTTGTTCTGTAACAGTACAGTGGTACACACAGCCGTAGTACACGTAGTAGACTAACAGTATCAACTGAACTGGTAAAAAAAAAAATCTGATCTGATTTTTTTTTTTAAATATTATAAACTGCTTTCTTATGTTAATTCCAATTTAAGGTTCTTCAACTTAATGGAAAATAAGTAAAAATGTATTTTAAAAACATAATTAATAAACTATTTTCCAAATACTAGGCAACAGTAACGTGGCCCATATGAACAATGACTTTATTCAAATGTATTATTTAAATTATTATAATAAATGTCACCATGTGTGGATCCCAGCTAGAAGGAGGAGAAACGGTGCAGCGGTGGACCCCGCCCCTCCCCTTCATCCAACACTGAAAGACCCTTCATCAAACAGGACATAAAGGGCACCCGCCCCACCAGTTGAAGAGGGAAACCAATGACACGAAACCGATTAGCGGAAATGACAGCCTTACGTAATTATCATCCATCCATCCATATCCCCCTCTACTGGACCACTACTGCCAACATACACCACTAGTGCCGACCCAACATACAGTATGTCATCAATGGACAGATGACGTGATGATGTTAATGATGTTAATGAAAAACAATCACACCCCTTTGTTTTGGAGGAGTCATGTGATCAACTCATGTCAGTCTGCGCCGTCAGCGTTGGTTAAATGAAATATCAGGACACCTCCCTGTCACCAGCTGATTATAACCGGATTAATCAAGATGGGTTCACGGCTGAGCAAAAGAGAAATTCAATTAATCACCAGAGTCCGTTTAACGTCTAATTACATCACAGGCAGTGACGGATTCAAACGACGCACAAAAGGTTTTTAGATGTTTGGAATTAGCGGCGCGGCGACAGCGGCGGCTTCACTTGACTGTGTTGGTGCTGCTGACAGCGGCGGCATCATCACCAGGCCTGTCATATCCACGGGGAATTAGATCAATCTTAACAGGTTTTTCCTCAGGCAATGTCAGAAGAAAAAAAAAACCCACTGTTTTCTTCATGTTTATGGATGAAAAGTGAAATGTAATTATTTAGGACATTACTTTTCATATGAGGTCACAGGTCAAAGGTGAAACAACAGGCTGTGTTTAACATTATTTCAGATGTCTTCTTTGTATTACCACAGGGCAATTTGATGTGTTTTGACTGCACTGAGTTAATTTATGCCAAAAAAAATTTTTAATTATATTAGTTTGTTTTAATTTTAATTTCATTGCTGCATTGGAAATTTGCCGCTCACTTTATCTTTATTGGTCACAGGAGGTTGGGATTTATTTAAAAACCAGCAAAAAAAAAAAGATATTTTTCTAGAAAAAAACATTTTCTAGGCAGAAAGAGTGAAAACTGTGACGATATCTGTTGTAATATTAATGTTTTTAATATAACAAAATGATTCTTTAAGGAGAAAAAGGGCAAAGCAGTGTAATTATATAGTGTACACACAAACTGTAAACATGTACATTAAAGTATTTAACATATTTATATTCGAGTACAGTATATAAAGTAAATGAACATGGTCCTTTCATTAGTAATGAAATGTGTCTTAATGGTTCAACCGTAGAGTTTCCTTCTGTGGCTCACAGTCAGATCAGTGACAATACATTTACATAATAGCTCAAAAATACAGGTCTGTGAAAAAATAATTTCATGGTGTAGAACTGCCACGTGCTGAGATAATTCACACTGGACAAATGAGCTAAATGTCCCCACGCTGACACCAGGCAGGTGGAGCTGAAGAAAAAGAAATGACTACGGTAAAATGAACGTTTCTAGAACAACTGTAGTTGAACATTAACATCCATTTGAAAATGTTAATTGGAAATTTAAGTTACATTTTAATTAATGAGGAAAATCTACTGCAGCCAGGACATGACTTTGTTTTTCCCGGAAAGAAAAACAAAGTCTGGACAATTGTGTTGAATTTCATCCAACTTTGAGCAAAAAAAAGAAATCTTAACAAAATTGAGTGACAAGACCTGCAGGCAGGATTTTGTTAAGCTTGTAATAAGTTGATTAGTTGGGTGTTAAAATGTCAACTTCAGACTGTTTGATTTTTTTTTTTTTTTTTTTGCTGGTTTGACAAACATCGTGACTGACCTGTAGAATCTGTTGTTACAGCTGTGAACATCTGTCCGAATTCTTTAGTTCAGTTTCAAATCTGTGACTTTCTGTGACCAAATGTCTAATTTAAATGGGAGACTAGTTTGTACCTACAAACCGGACGAAGAACAACAAAAATGGGAAACATTGGTTTCCTCAGAACACGGATTATTGCGGCAGGATGAGTGACTGGTGACATGGAGTTTCTGTGAGCCACAGATTTCACGTTGAGACTCCGTCTTCCTAATTCCCTAACCTGCCATATATTAAATAAAGCAGAGCAGATAAGCAGTTGCTGAGCTGTATCAGCCTGAAGGAGGAGAATAATTTGCACAGTGTGTGTGTTTCTGAATCTGTGTGTGTGTGTGTGTGTGAGTGTGTGTTTTCAACCTGTTCTATACAAGGAAAGTGTCCAAAACTAAGTCTAAAACTAACTCTCCATTTGTCCTCGTTTTTTTTTCGTGATGTTAGTAAACCAAAGAAAACTGTAGAACAGGGATGATGTCAAACTCATTCGGGTTCGGGGGCCACATACGGCCCAGTGAGATGCCAAGTGGGCCGCACCAGTACAAGGATTAGGTCTGTGTTTTTCCCCTTTGTTTTCATGCAAAGAAATACAAGTACATTAGATAAATCCTAATTATATGTGAATATAATTATTTTATAAATCAACATGAAGTGTTTTTGCGATTTTTTTTTCTTCAAGCGGGCCACATTGAAACTGCAAGTGGGCCGGTTTTGGCCCGCGGGCCGTATGTTTGACACCCCTGCTGTAGAAAGTTATTTGGAGAATAATTTCACAAATAGTCACTATTAATTATTTTCTCTTTCACCTCACACCAGTCACACTAGCGCCTCCTAGACTTATCGAGCCTCTTGTCGCATTAAAGTGCAGCGTGATGAGAGGAAACCAGTTCACCTGGAGAAGACCCACACATGAACAGTAGGAATGAGCAACACTTCATACAAAAATACCATCAGTTACAACCAGGGAATGAACTATGACTTTTTTTGTTGTAAGGCAATAGCAGTAACCACTGCTCCACTGAGTCTCCTCCTTCTACGCACATAAGAAAATTTAACTGTAAAAAGAATTACATTATTTTTTCCTGGGATATTTAGAAGATGACTCACTGCTTTATAAAATTAAAAAAAAAAAACATCGACTTGTTTAGAGTTTAAACACATATACAGTAAATCTGCAAATAAATCATCACTGGGTGAAAACAAATATAAAAAAACACAGCTTGAAATAGGGATTATGAACACAATTTTAGACTCTGTGTTCTGACATACCAAAGGATGGAAATCCTGTAATCAGCATTAGGATAATAAGTGGAGGACGGAACTGTCTCTGCTGTCAGCCAATCAGGCCGAGGCCGCTGGCAGCCGCACAGAGAGAGAACGTCTCATTTCACTACAATGTAAGATTTCTCACATGGAACGATCACGTAAATGTGAGCACGTGTGCCAACGTTCTTCAGTGACATCTGTTCCCTCCCTCATGAAGGTACAACACACGTAGACTCATCACAACACGTCAGTGCAGCGTTGATGTCTGTTGACCACTACTGACCGGTTATTAACTGAGGTGTGAGTCATGTCACCAGGCAGGTTGTGCCGTGACTGAACAGGGAAATACAGATGGGAACGGTGCTGGGCTGCTCCTTCCATTGTGCCAGGGCTGACAGCCTACTGGACAGCTCTCCGACACTTGGCCGGAGCTCAGACACCGGCATTGTAGCTCATGTCCTGCAGCAGTGACCGCTCAGTTCCAGCACCTTCAGAAAATAAAGGAGTCAGACTCCATTTGTTTTCTGTCTCTGTTCTCTTAAGAATCAAAGGTGAAGACATTACCAGTGGTCCCGCCTGACCGGACACCACTCACCTCAGAAGTCTGTTTTCACTTCTACCTAAGCTTTGTTCACACATCCAGTGGACAGACACGGTGTGGAGGACAGTCTTAGAGAGTCCAGAGTTTGGCCGCAGCTGCAGACAGTGAGTCGACAGAGGACAATCAGTGGAGCAACTCAATCATTTCCTCCTCAGTCTGCGTCAAGTATGCGTTAGGATTAGGATTTTAATGTGTTCATTAAAAAAAAGAAACATATGCATGCAATCCGGCCTGGAAGGTGGCGCTACTGAGGTTCGTTTACGATCCAGAAGAAGAAGAAGATGGCAACTTTAAAAGGAGCATGGTTTTGAGCAATTTGTGCAACAAAGGGTTAGCATCAAATCAATAGAAAACATGTTGCTAGCTAGCTAGCTAGCTAACGTTAGGTATTGTGATCCATTCAATTGTTTAAATTGTGAATATAATAATGTCACTGAACTGTGGGTTAACAACAATAAAACTGTTAAAAATGCACAGATAAAGACAGAAAATGTTTTGATCTATTGATTATAATATTGATTAATAATATTAAACTTAACTTTAACTACATGCTAATCAATGAGACTAGTTCCTAACCCAATGACAGGAGGTTCCCAGAGAATGTTCTAGTATCCGGTTATTGTTTCCTACAGGTGTTTATGGCACATCTCCACCTGCTGGAGATAAAGGGAAAAAGTATTACTGTTCCCCTGAGAGTGAAGGCCTCGTGTAGCAGCCGTTCAGCAAACATGGAGTGATATGTGGCACCTTTACAGTGATTAAGGGCACACACTCCTGGAAGTCAACTTGTGACGGAGCAGAGAAAAGGTGGATCGTGACTTCGGAGTCGTTAGGGAGATGGGTGGCGTGGCAACAATGTGGTTTCTGTCACCTTCACTGCACGTCAACACCCGGAGCGACAGGACAAACAGCAGGCGTGGGCAGCTTTTCAACTGTAAGGCTCCGCCGAAAATTAGATATCCATCATTTTTACAAATACGATCCCGGCTGTCAGAATGAGGGCATATCTCCTGGAAGACACTTTTTCCCCTCCATAACCGTGGCCTAAATAGAAATGAAGAATGTTTTATTACTTTTTTTGTGGCCTTACGGATTATTTAATAGTCATTCCTATGTTGTTGCAGGGTTGCAGAGTTTTATACATTTGGAACGTAACTGTACATCTATCCTTCAGGGGGCGAAAGGCTGACTTTACAGACACATCGTTTTAATAAGGATATAGTTCATTTACAGACACATCGTTTTAATAAGGATGTAGTTCAGAAAGAAAATGACTGCATTGAATTTGTTATAAAACACAGTGAATAAAAGGAGTCCATTTTTTATTTTTTACCAGGTAACTAATACGAAATAAAAGACTGTGTGTTATTTAATGACATTATATATAGATATTTATGTATATCTGTATATGTGTATGGATACTGGGATGGATGGATAGAAGGATGGCATGACAACAGGAAAGATGATATATGGATGGATGGATTGGATGGTAACTGCTGGATAAACATGTTTTCTTAGTAGTGTTCCAGACGTACGTCTGTTTCTGGTGGATTGTTTGCCCTCGTTTACCCTCTGAACAAGTGTTAATACCCAATGTTTCCCAAACATTGTTTTTCATCTTTCTCAGGGAATCAACTCTGAAAAAACAGCAGCTTTTTTATGTATAAAACATTCAAAGTCACAGCCAGAAGAGGAGAGCTTCCGATGGTGAGTCACAGACCTTGCTAAGATGCGTAATGAGTCGCGGTAACTACAGTAACATCAGCAGCGAGACTTGTCATTGGTTAAGAACTAAGGAGGACGACAGATTGGAACCAACAAGAAAGAGTGAAGGTAGAGACGGACGAACTTTAATATTAATAAGAAAGGCAATGATCAAAACACCGGTGAAACAAGGTCAAAAACTCTGTTCTCTATTTTAATTCTCTCTTTTTTGTTGACTTTTTAAAGTCTTTTTGATCAAATATGATGGATATTGAATGCCCAGTGGTCGACATCATAACTGGTCCTTGACATGAGGAGCCAATCCTCAAAATTAATTTGAATTTTTTTTCCTGATCATTTTCTGTTTCAACTCATTTCTTTTCACATTTGTGTAAACAACCGGTGAATGGATGTTTTTCCAGGATTTTCTGTGTCATTTCCACAGCACCAACAGAGTGCACACAGAATTCATGATGTAACACGTGTGTGACATGAAGTAAGGTTACTGCAGAGTCACAGCGTCAGAATCGGGTGACAGTCGACAGGTGATCCTAACAAAGAGCAACCTGTTTGGTTTTTTTTTTCAATCATTTCTCAGACGATTTTGACCTAATACTGAGTGAAGACCGAGCTCTCCAAAGGAAAAGTCCATAACTAATCTAAATATTATTAAACTTATTGACAGGTTACCTGTGCACATCTCAGTTATTCATGCTGATTTCTCAGAGGACGACATCGACATAAACAAACTCATCATTCCACGTCGTTCTTCCAGCCCGTGCTCTCACTGTTCCTACGGCAAAATCTGTCACATCTAATTAGAATTCTAACACAACAACTGTGACCCCTAAGCCTCGTTCTAGTTTTTGTAATAGTTTATCTTGGCCCGTTGTGTAACAGAGACTAAACGTGTGCACATTTAAAACTCTTAATGTTTTTCTCAAACGCTGAGACCATAAACACGTACACAGCAGCGTTCACCAGGCAGGAAAACAAAGTAGTGACCTGATTCTTTCTGAGTTACTATCATCAGTAGTCACTTATGTAGTACTTTGTGTACTTAGGGCCCAGCGGGGGGTGTTCCTCCATGCTTCTTTGCAATTAGCCCCCCGTGATCGGAGGTGCACGTCAGCAACGTGCAACATCTGTGAAGTGGCTGTTTAATCAAGTCACGGCCTGTCAGTTTTAAAATATAGACCGTAATCCGGTAATTGTGATTGAGTGTTTCATTTTCCTCCGGGAAAATGTTTATCTTCTCATCTGTCATCTGGCCAAACTGTAAATTCCTTTCATAAAAGTGTCGATAAAAAAGGCACTAAAGGGAAGTTGACCAGGATTGGGTTTAAGCCCAACCAAGAAAGAATCCTGCCGTGCTGAGTTCTACCAGTTTTGTCGACCGACTCGTCTTTTTTCAGGAATCAAGAACCATATTCATTTACATAAAAAAACTTCATTGCAAATTAATTTGCTTCAGGCAAAATTTGACAAGATGCCAATGGCTCCTCTAAGAAAATACTCAACACGAGGAATAAGCAGAGAATACAGGGGTCAGGGGGGGGGGGGGTGGGGGGGGGGTTGATGGGGGTCGTCTTCACACCAACCACCAGCAGCAGCAGCAGCACCATCGTCCAGGAATGGAAAGTTGCCATTACCAGCAAATTGCTGATGTCAGACACAGGAGAGCGCTGTTGCAGCCTAATGTCTCCCTGATTGGACTTACATGCCTTCAATAAGACTCATCGTATTGATTCTTGTTTCTTACTGCAATGAGTTTCCCTGCTTTTACTGCATGTTTTTGCAATTTACAGCCATGTACAGTGAAAGTGTGTGACTGGGGGCTGAAATCAACCGCAGAAAGTCGACAGAAGGCGTAAAATTTCAACTAAAAATCTACTAATCTGAGGAGGTGACGGGCGGTGGTGGCGGTGGTGGAGGTTTTGGGCAGCACTTGTTGACCATGTTCACCTAAATTAATCATAAATAAACATAAAAAATAGTACTCTATTTGCTTCATATTAAATTATTTTGCAGTGTGAAATCATGGCACAAATGAATTACACACTCTCTGTGGCCTCTGCATCACTAGTGATATCAGCAGAAGAACAGTTGAGGAATTTATAGACGTTTTCTTTGTCATATTATAATAAGTGACAGGCTGTTTTTTTTCCAGTTAAACATAAACAAAATAAACATAATAATATTTATATATCATTTTCAATGGTCAGATTTATTTCAGGGTCAAACCAGGAGTTAATCCCAGTTAGAAACTAATATACAATTACAGTCATAACTATGGTAACTGTACAGGTTCATACAGTATGAACCAAAAACTGCATGTTTTTTTTTTAGACTTTGGAGACTGTGGTCGTGTATTTAGTCTGCATTTTTATTTATTTTTTAATTTTTTAATATGACTAAAAGAGTAGAACTGTATCACTGTATGTGGCCACTAGGTTTAAAAGAGTAGAACTGTATCACCGTATGCGGCCACTAGGTTTAACAAGGTTTAGTAACAGTGACATACTGTCACATGGAGCAGTACACTAATAGACATCCTAGTGCATTTTAATTGCCTGGATACAAAAATATCAAGCCTCTGTGTGTGTGTGTGTGTGTGTGTGTGTGTGTGTGTGAGGGCTGCACTCCATGCAGCACTGAGCTGATGCAGCCTATAGAATCTATATTGGCCAGAGCACAAGAAGTTAAGTCAAAATTGGCACCACGTTCACTGCACTAAACACAGAAATTGGATCAAGCCCTAGTTAAAAAAAAAATTAACTTTTTACGAGTTAAAAGTTATGAAGAGACAATGAATTCTAGCTTCAGTCAGAACTTCTTAGTCAAAACACGTCAGATATCTCGTAGCCAGAGCAGCATGTGGTCATTAGGGAAGGAGTGAAACTGATTGCCACATGCTGAGGTCATCACAGCGTGGGCTACGCACAAGTGCTCCAAAATGTTCCACCAATAGGGGTCACGTGTGTCGGGGGTGCGGCGGGGGGTGCTGGGGCTTGTCCTTGAATTACTTCTTATCACGTACTGTCGGCTTAGACCAGCGTTTTTAACCTTTTTTGAAAAACAAAACCTGTTTTAGATTAGAAGAAAAAAAATCCCCAAAAATATATAGAATGAGTTTGAATTTACCTTCAGTGTAAAACCTGGTCCTGTTGAACCCAACCTTGATACATACTGTATATATATTTACATATACATATAGCTGTGTTCTCCTGGACTCACCTTCGAGGCCAAACCTTTAATAAAAGACTGTATTTGTGGATTTCCCTCTGAGTAACAAGCTAACCTACTTCAAAGCCCAGGACAGTCATCTATACACTGAAACAGCAGCTGCTTCAACAAACAGACTTTTCAATTACCAGCTTACAAGAGTGAGAGATTTAGAATAATACTTTTGAACACAATTACGACATAGTGAAGTGGGGAAAAAAAAAAAAAAAAAACTGCTAAATCCCAAACACCTTTTATACAAATCCTATTTTGCGGCGAGAAAATAAACTGTTACCACGTTCGCAACACAGTGCCCGTCCAAGAGAGGTGCTTGTTAAGCAGGAAGATGAAACAGCAATTGGAGAGCAACATGCAGACAAGGTGTAATCCGTAGATAAACACTGACAAGGGGCAGGCAAACACAGAACTGGCAGAAATAAAAAAGATGTCTGTACCTGCAAGGCTCAGCATTCGCCAGCGGAGTCTAACAAGCCAGCTGGAAGTTGCCTCTGCATCTTCTTTTAAAATTACATTTCATATGCACTTTTTGATTGACGTGAACGTTTCGTAGCAACGAACGAGATGCATCATGGATTATCAAGCGTTAAATACCTCCTGATTAATTCCCAGTCAAGCATAGGCCAAGTGGTAAATATTATAGGATGATAAATATGCAGTCGTAATCACTACACAGAGGAGAAGCTTTCAGTTGATTTTTCAACCCGTGGCAACACGGAAAAATGAAGGAAAAACAAATTTTTGTTTTTTGTTTTTTGCTCAAATATTTTAGACACACTGTTCACCAAAAGCTTTGATGATTCTAGAAATCAAACCAGTTTAAACCAGCTCTGTTGTAGCACAAACATCTGACAGCGATTAACACATGGTTTCCTTTACTGTGAGGCTTCTTTGTAATTTTGTAAATCAAAGAATCTTTTTTGGGGGGGGGCATGGCTCCCATCCAGGGGGAGCCACATGACTGATGCAAAAAAAAAAGAAAAATACAAATGTCTGCAAATAATTATTTTAGTTCCATCAACTGGTGCTGGAAATCAATGTTTTCAGTTTCCATAGACAAATATATGGAAATGTTTGTTCTTTGCTTTACTTGTTTCCCTGATATATTAAAAAAAGTATTTGTAGTAAAACATTTTACAACAACAGATATTTTTTGCCGTCAGAAATCTTTCTGAAGAGAAGGTTTGTGGATTGTGAGAGCAGCCAAACAAACATCAAATAAATTTTTGTTATTATCACTCCATAAAATGTAAATACTATATCTGTTGAGTCAAATATATCAAGCTGAAGTCAAAACATTAACACATAGTATTTTTTTTCTTTTGTAGATATAAAAAGATTACTGGACCAGATTTATTTTTCTCAAAAATAATTGAAAAAAAAAAAAAAAAAAAAATCAAGGTCCTTGATTCACATGTTCTCCTTCAAAACCTCGAATAGGAACAAGACAGGAAAGGCTGTGTTTCCGTAAAATCATTCTTGACTCCCTACCCGTGGTATTTCAACCGACAAACAGAACAGAGAAACACTGACGGTCCTGATGCTACTCATAAAGAAAAGTCAACTGACAGAATCTACAGGGAAAACTGATCGTCAAAACCAAAAAGAGTTTTATCACTTCCACGTCCAAAGGTGTTTCAAGAACAAAGATGTTTTTCAATCAGCCGGTATGACCTTCGACCTCGTTACAGAAAACAGTAGAGCTCTGCTGTCATCTTCTGCTGCCTGTGATGTCGAATATCCTTGAACTGGACAGGACGTACGGCAGTCCAAAAAAAAAAAGGGTAATAAATTACTGAAGTAAACCAAACACCTCCCTGTACCTCGTACTGCATATATATACATATACTGTACATACACAGTATACTACACTGCGTACATACTGTCCCCAGCTGCAGCAGCTACAGATAGTCACTGTGCTTGGATAAGCTAATCAGCTCCGGCCTCAGGGATTACATTTCTTCTCGTGGCTCTGGCGCCAGTCAGGTTAAGCACCCTGCCATGTTGTAATTCTTTTTAATAAAGCCCAATTCTGAATCAAGATTTGGGTAAAGCCACCCACTCAGTTAATTGGTATCCATTATGTGAGGAGGGATTGTAAAGCAGCCAAGTCACTGGGACCGGGCTGCGGCTGCAGCTCCGTTCACCTGAACGCAGCTCGGAATCCACTTTAATGCACATCTGATAAGTGTCGTGGGAGTGGAAGGGACTTTGGATGTTTTTGTGAATGTCATTACCCGAGTCGTGGGGACTCTGCTGATGGATGTTATCTACCGGGCTGCTAATATCCAGCCCAGGAGATTGCAGGACTATCAGATGCCATTTGTCTGTAGTTGTCAGTGGACTCCACATGTTGATTTGTGAGTCCAAATATTAGAGAATATATTTGGGAATGAGCTAATCAACTCACAAACAGGAAACGAGCAGGAAAAGAGCTGCGCTCACATTAGGAGTTTGTGTGGCTTAATGCTGAAGTAACTACATGATATAAGGTCAATTATAGCATCAAAAGACAAAGGTGAGGTAAGGCCAAAAAAACAATTACAACCCGGGTGATTGTATATGGAGCTAGAACAGTCTTAAAAAAACAATAAATATGTGAAGATATTTGTTTCATAAAATATATTTGTGAATTGTCTAACGTGCATTTATAATGAGCTTTTAATTTGTAAAACTCCCTGCATTTGTTTGTGATTTTTGAGACTCATTTTCTACATGGGGTATCTCAGCAGCCAATCAGATGTCTCGTTCGTTTGCGGCCAATCACACGACTGTATCCTGTATATGTCACTACACCGCGCCACAGATCCATCTGCCATATTTGTGAATATTTGTTTTTGAGACTGTTCTAGCTCCATAACTGTACGACACTAAAACACTGAGATTATGACACACTTTTACTGCCAACTTCACTTGGTAAAACTGTTCCATCTTAGTAGTTGTAGGAAGAAAACTTCTTCCATCCATCCATCCATCCATTTTCATCCACTTATCCGTTACCGGGTTGCGAGGGCAGCAGTCGCCACCCAAATCACATTGCACCGTACCTAAACCTTCCTGCAGGTGGTGAGTCTACTGGAAGGTACCCACCGCCCTAACTGGGATTCGAACTTGCCCAGGAGGTGAACCCTGAGGTTTCACACCAATGACAGAGACATTGCCCCTGGGCCAAAGCACCACTAACTTCTAGACTATTTATTTGTATTTTTTAATTTACAAATACTAGCCAATCACATCGAAGCAAATGAAATGTGTGGTCAAAAAAATGTGATTCAACTCTTCAGGTAAATGGTGGTCAATGAAGTTAATGAAGAAAAGGAACGGAGAGGCAGAGCTGCTATTATCCTAATAGGGAAGCACAGTCGGCCATTCAGCTCCACCCACAGACGGAGGTTTACAGACCAGTCACTGAGTAACTATTAACTATTTAACCTCCCGTCATGTTGACCACTCCGTGCCTCGTATTTAACTCTTCCTCAAATATCATTTAAAGATTGTTTTTTTTTAACTCTTCACTAACATGAATATCGCCACAATAATGTGATAAAGTCGTAACCAAAGAACGCACTCAGAAAAAAAAAAACTTTCTGATACCTAACTTTTCATTAAAAACAGAATTGATTTGTTCTCATCCTTCCACAGAGTGGAGCCCCACGTGTTAGAGTCTGGGACGTTCATTAACGAAGTACTGTTAGAAACACAACCCACCTTTTAACACAGGATTTATGGCCGACAGAGTGTGTTCTTTTGATTCATGGCAGCATTAAATCGGAGTTACCTTGTGCTACTTGTGTCAAATCACACATTTCACATCTTAAACTTGGACCGCGCCAGACTGCTCAGACTCACGCTGCAGCTCTGCCTCGGCACTCGCTCATTTGCATGATTATGTTGTTCCTCGCAGATGAGAGGTGAGGGGGAAAAAAAAAATAATCCGACTTTAAGAAGCTTCCACACAAATTAAGGAGGAGAGAACACTCACTGGGTTGTTATAAACAAGACAATCAGACAACATCGATGTGACGTTTTACCTCACATAAAACAAAAAAAGCTGAAATTGATTAATTGATTTATCTCTTTGGATTCTACTGCCTCCAAACGACGGCGTAGGAAAATAACGAGCGCTCCACCCGGCTGTCAGCCACTGCCGATACTCTCACCTCCATCCTAAAAGCCTCAGGTTCCTTTCAGGACGTTGGCTGTTTGTCTGTTGTAAATTAATACATTCAGCCTTTCACAACATCAGCTTTTACTGAAATTACCCTCTAACGAGGCCACATGACAGCAACGTGACGACCAACGTGATAAAACAGTGAAAATTGGTGAGACTGAATTCATTTGATGTTCATTTCTGATGTTTTTGTTGAAATTTTCAGCACCATTAGTTACCTTCTAGTCTTATTTTGTCCTGTGTACCTTTTAGCTTTTGGGGTATTATCTTGATACTGTGTTGATCATTTGTCAAAAAATAATGAATACAAAAATAATAAAATATTACTGTGTAATACTGTTGGTGCTAAAAAAAACAATCTAAGATAACGGAGAATTTTATTTCTACTAGACAACAGAAATAAAAAATAATGTCCAATATGCATTTTTAGTCTCAAATCACAGGGCAGAGAACCATAAAAAACAATTAAAAATAAAATCAAAATTATTATTTTGTTGTGGGCAGAACATTTCCACTAGATCCTTCTCCACTAGATGTCAGCTGACGGCTCTAGAAACAACAACAACAAAAAGAGAGTCTCTTTCTTAAATTCCTGCAAGCATATCAGTGCTGTGTTCAACTAAACAGGCTCAGGTTCCACACTGTAAGTTAAAGTGGGGTTTATTTTATTTCACCACATGTACTTTTTCTGGTTTTCCTAGAAGGAATATATCTCAATAACGCAAACCGCACAGTTGTCACTGTCACACGGCCTGGAGAGTGATCGAGACACCGTGTTATGTCAGCGTGGTTGAAGTATTTAGCACAACGTTTCAGAATACAAGGGCGTGAGACGGAGGCTCCAGGGAGTGACTGAAATATCTCTGACACTGTTGACACCGTTTTGCGTGAAGAGCCCTCCACTTTGTCTGCAGCACATTTCGCTTTATGTCCAGGCGCCGGAAGCAACATTCATGGCGAGGTTGCAATAACGAGAGGCTGTTGACACTGAACCGTCTTAGAGATACAGATACAAATATGAAAAAAAAAAATGTTATGAACATAAAAGCACAATAATGAGGTCTGTATATATATACATATATATATATATATGATAACAGGTGTAATTGTTATTTTGAAGCGGTGTCAAACACCGGTACATGTAGAATGACAGCGGTCAGGCAGGAGGAACCTTCAACAGTTAATAACCCAGTTCTGTTCACCTTAGCTCTGCTGAGTTTTATAGTTATTCTAAGTTAACCGCTGAGTTTTATGGCTTGTGGCCTCACTGTTGTGGTTCAGCTGCCTCCTCTTATTAACCTTCCAGCAGGAAGACGTTTTAAACCACAAGGCTCGGGTGAAGCTAGCTGCGTCGCATCGACTCAGGCAAAGAGACTTCGACAGAGCAGAGAGGAACTAACATCGATCAGTGTAACAGAAATTAATGGCGTAAATGTGCGCAGGCAGGTTCACCAGTCCCTCACCGAGCCGATGGTCACAGAGGAAAGGCTTCGCCTAATTGCATTTTTTTTTTAACTGTGATTGAAGCCACTCTAACCAAATCAAACACACATTGGAAAGAACAAGTGCCATAGGAAAAGACAGTGGTTCAAACCAGTGAACTGGTGACTGTTTGTTTGGTGTCATGCTGTGATTCAGAAAGAAGGAACATTCTGGGGATTTCTGTTGGTGTCGTGGGTTTATTTTTTTTTTCAGGGGCACCCGACCATTGGTCACGATATGTTGGAAAGGTGGTTCCTGAAAACTGCCGTGTGAAAATAGGAAGGTCAAGTGCCACTAATAACTAATACATATTAATACTGTAGGCCTTTGATCCAATACAAAGGACAACATATTTTGTGCCAGGGTTTTTTTTTTATACCTTATGTTTGATGTCTCATAGCTGAGTTTAACATTAACATTAATGAGTTCAATGATGCTGTTTTTTTGTTTTTTTTTGTATTACCATATATATGTATGTTCATAGTGACGGATTCAACTAAGGAAATTTGAGTTTAACATTAACATTAATGAGTTCGATGATGCTGTTTTTTTTTTTTTATTACCATATATATGTATGTTGATATTGACAACATCAACTAAGGAAATCACCTTTAAAAAAGCTAGGGCTCCTTTATTAGAAAATATATGGCTTGACTTTTTCTATTCATGCTGCCTACCTCTACACACACACCTGATGTCCACAACAATGACAACAATGAGTAAAAGCTTCATTTGGTTTTGGTGAACTCAGAATACAACCACGGATATCGATCAGGTACTTGGAGGTGACCGGGGTTTAAACTAAGGCAGAACCAAAACAAAGTAACTACAGTGGCTTTGTACTTTTCAAAGGCCGAACTCAATGCTAAGAGTTTCGTCTCCCACAACATCACGTTGTCATGTTCTATTATGGGATGCTCCCTTGCGTTAATTAAAACATTTCACAGCGTTCCTGCCCGGCTCTGCTTTATGGACCTGGATCTGGAACTTTTCAGTCAGATCTCTCCAATTAAAATCCTGCCGTGTCCTTAAATGTCTGCTTAGAGCCACGTACATGACAGTAAAAGTTAAACAGAGGAGACGACTACTCAGTGGGTGTATGAGAATATAGGCATAAGATTCACAGGTTGTTCTTAGGTCAACGTGTGAAACAAGTTTACTTTTGTTAAAAAGTGTCTTTTCATACATTGTCTGATGAAGACGGGGAGGACATTCCCAGATTCTGCAGCCTCACCCTCACATAAACAATAATAGGTGGACCGGCCCAGACGCCATCCCAGCAACAGTCAAGGTTCCTCCTAGGTGCTTTGATGTGGGCAGCTCTGAATTTAAGTGTGGGTGGACTGGAAATATGTTCATTAAACAGTACTGGGACGACTACAGCGACTACTTTTGATGGGGAGAGGGGGGGGGGGGGGGGGGGGGGGGGGGCACAAAAAGACTGGGGGGGAGGAAGGGAGATGGTTTTGATCATAAAAAAAAAGTTCACTTTGTTCTCCTTTAGCTAGTTTTAGTTGTATCTTCTGTTTTATTTGCAGCTGAATTACTTTGATTGATACGGACGGTTCAGACGTCTCACACCTCGTGCACTTTATATCGCACGGGTTATCAACGTGTTAGGTCTTTTATGTGGAATGGTGATATTCTAAAAATGATGACAGAGGATAAAAGGTGACTTTGATATGAACCTGGTGGACTACAGTGGAGTCACTGCGAGTCACTGTCAGGTGTTGAGAATCTCCGGTTCACCCCGGCGTTGCCGCTCAGCCAAACACCACACCACCTGACCCAACGTCCGTCGTCAGAATGACACAGTGCTTCCCGAACTAAATTCTCCAAAGTGACCTCTGCAGGACGCTCTGACAAGGTATAAAGACGTGTTTCAGGTTAATTATCTCAGAAGACACTTTGTCATTTTGAACTCCCCTCGTGTCTGTTTTTGGTCCGTTTGTGGCTGAATTATGGGGTTGAATCAAAAAGTATTTTTATTTTTCCATTCCTAATCACAGTCCTTCAATTTGGAACTCCACATGTACCGTCTCTTCTGCAGCTTTGTGTCTGTACTGATACTTCAGTTGGGCCATACTGACCCCTACAGGGTCAAACAAGAGGGCAATAAGGCAGAACCTAAACGCCTGAAAGAACTTTTTTTTTTTCTCCAAAAAACCGACTGGAACAGCAAGAGAAAAGAGCACTTTTCCGTTGACTAGCTTAGCACATTAGCTCATGTCAAGCCCCAACTGTTGACTCACACCTGCGGTGAACCGTGAGCTGAAAGAGTGAATTGAATTCTTCCTTCAACCCAAGTCAGACGATCCCACACCGTGTGCCGTCATGTCATCTGGAGTCTTTCCGGGTGATCAACAAGGGTCACGCACGTCAAGATCTCTCATCACGAGAAGCTGCCGACAGGCAAGTCTCATCACGGCAGCGGATGTGATTACAGCAAAAACCATGAGAAGTGACACTGGTAATGACGCGTATCACCAGGCCTAATTTAACTTGGTTTAATGTCTCCAGGTCGACTGCTGAGATTTTCTCCTTCTGCTGTTTTGGTGTTTAACAGCCGCTGGCACTAATAATATTCCATTACCGCCATTATCATAATGGTGCTGCTCAGGGTGTCTGATAGGTTTTTGGATGTTGTATTCTTTTTCTTTTTTTTAACCTTTGTTTCCTCTTGGCCTCCTGTGCTCTGATTGGCTAACCTGAGTCTTTAGAGACTGTTGTGTTGTAGGAGAGCATCTGTGTCTCTGTCAGTCATGGCTGGGAATTTTTCACACTTTTCGGTTGCCTTTTATTATTGGCAGCTATTAGTTGCCTTCTATTTGCTAAAAAATGTTTTCTAACCAGCCAGTTTTTAAAAATGAAAACTGTGAAATAAAACTAAAATACTTGCAATTTCCACATAATATAGACATTAAACAAAAAATGATTTTTTTTTAATGGTTGTCACTAAAACGTAGTTTAACAAAGGAGTAAATACACTTTTCTGTTATGGAAGATTTGAGGGAAAAACAATAAAAATAACCTGATAAACAGTTATAAAAAGACACCATGTCCACACACTGGTTATGAACTTCCTCTGTGAGCTTTTCAAATGACCCAGCGCTACTTCTGTTACCTTGTGCTAAATATGGCATGATATGTACCTGCCTCCCAAGTAACTATGTCACCTGCTCTTAGGGGAAACTCACTGCTCACACTAATGAGACACTCAAGCCTTTTTGTGTGGATTCGCTTTGATTAACGACAACGACGTTGACCAGCTTCACTAACAGACTGTGAACGTAGGTTCAGTTCACGATACAAATCTATTAACTCGTACCAACGAGGCTCTTGGGTTTTAAAGTCGTCTCCGTGTTGAATCGCGTGTGAGAAGCTGCTGCTGCTGCAACACAAACCTAAGACTGTTTCAACAAATTGCACTTGATTTAGTGTCGCGTGGAACCAGCCTTTTGACCCCTTTTCTTGCTTTCTGTCCACAAATGAGTGCTAGGCCGGAGCAAATTCCCAAATGAACTTGTGAAATTGTGTTTATTTCAGTCGAGGCATGGCTAATAAATCTCACAGTGGGAGCGGTATTTAGTAATTTCCATAAAAACTGTTGTTGATTGTGGTTTCTACAGCACTTAGAGTCTGCAGTGAATTAGCTGCACTGGTGAAAAGGCTCGTGTCGGCTTATTTGGCTTTTTTTGTTGCAAAAAAATGCAGTGGTAATGGACCAAAACAAAAAATAGGACTAAATGACCTTCAGCAGTGTCGTGGGTTTGGGTTTTTATTGTAAACAAAAACTAGCAGATGTGGCGAATTTTACATAAATACAAAAACAGAAATGGGAATGAAAAGATGTTGACAGAAAAACAGACGGACAGAAATGTGACTTTGACATGTAGGAAGGCAGAGAAAGTGATTTAGACACAGACAGGGAGGGGACGTCTGGCACAGGTTTCATTTCTGGGCTCCAATTAGAGTAATGCAGAAGAGAGGAGGTGTGCATGTGTGTGTGAGTGTGTGTAGAAAATCAGGTGGAAACGAGGTCACCCTCTCCTTCCTGAGATATTTACAACCCAGTGTGAATGCCCTGGCCGAAGAAAAAAAAAATGGACGGTGGCTTATACCGGTGACAAAAAAAAAAAGGAGAAAAGGAAAAAATGTCGCCCTGAATTGTAGCCGGCTGACTTAACAAAATGAAAAAGTTCCTCTCTGTCCATGCGTGCCCAATGTCAGAGAGCATCAGGACCCAGATTCATCATCATCACCTGGAAGGGGGGAATGGGGGGGGGCTAATGGAGGCGTCGTCCGTCCTTTGCCTATCCTCGTGATCATCATCATAATTACGTATTAATTAGCACTGCATCCACTGCTCGGCAGCTCTCATCTTAAAATGTCCCAAAACCCGGGCCCAGCCTCCCAGCCTCCCAGAGCTCTCGGAGCGTGAGATGTGAAGTTGTGGTGATGGAGGAGTTGGTGGTGTTGAAATATATCCCATGGATTGTGGTGTCACTCCCGGTACAAAAAGGGAGGCCTTTGATGTGGCTTTGGAGAAGTGTCCTAATGAGGCCGGTTTCACAGCGATTGGTCACCAGCAGACTTGAGGTGGCGTCGTGACGCCGCAGTCAGCCGGCAAAAAAACGCTCCCGCTGTTCTCCGTTCGCTCTGCCGGCGCTCTATCTCGGCCGACCACCCCC
>NC_024311.1:16353476-16379126 GCF_000523025.1 Cynoglossus semilaevis | reverse complement strand
AAAAAAAAAATGGACGGTGGCTTATACCGGTGACAAAAAAAAAAAGGAGAAAAGGAAAAAATGTCGCCCTGAATTGTAGCCGGCTGACTTAACAAAATGAAAAAGTTCCTCTCTGTCCATGCGTGCCCAATGTCAGAGAGCATCAGGACCCAGATTCATCATCATCACCTGGAAGGGGGGAATGGGGGGGGGCTAATGGAGGCGTCGTCCGTCCTTTGCCTATCCTCGTGATCATCATCATAATTACGTATTAATTAGCACTGCATCCACTGCTCGGCAGCTCTCATCTTAAAATGTCCCAAAACCCGGGCCCAGCCTCCCAGCCTCCCAGAGCTCTCGGAGCGTGAGATGTGAAGTTGTGGTGATGGAGGAGTTGGTGGTGTTGAAATATATCCCATGGATTGTGGTGTCACTCCCGGTACAAAAAGGGAGGCCTTTGATGTGGCTTTGGAGAAGTGTCCTAATGAGGCCGGTTTCACAGCGATTGGTCACCAGCAGACTTGAGGTGGCGTCGTGACGCCGCAGTCAGCCGGCAAAAAAACGCTCCCGCTGTTCTCCGTTCGCTCTATCTCGGCCGACCAGCCACATACACCGTGAACGTACAGCCACCGTTTCAATTATTCATGGGCCTACAGCACCTTGCAAACAAAGACAGTGTGTCTTCATCAGCTCGCTTTTCCACTCAGTCTGCCTCACTTTTACCCACTTTTATGTTTGAACTGTAACACCCCCCCAAAAAAAAAAACAAAAGAACTGGATCTCCATTCGCTTAACTGGTCATAAATGTTTAAACCCAGTGGGTGACCTTTTACCACAGGGTCGGTATATTTTACTTCTACTACAGTATATGATAAAGAATATAGAATATATACCACTGCTGTCAAAGTAGAGAACAGTTACAGACCCAAGCAGCCAAACCTTACTAAAGACAAAAATATAGTGTTTAAGATGTGTGTATTTCAAAGAAACACACACACACACACAAGACTTATTTCAATTTTCCACTTGAATAGTTTTTGTTTATTTTTTGTGTACTGAAAACCAAGGGTATGTTTACTGGAAATTAAACCTGATCAGGTAGAAACATATTGTTTAGGTATTTTTATGTGGGTCGTTTTACATACAGCAACAGCATGCTGAAACACTGAAAGACCATTCTAAAAAATTTTCAAAGAATAATTTTTTTTAAAAAAAAAACAATTTTTTCAGAACATTTTTCCCAAAATGTATTTCTACATATTTTTCAAAAATATATTTTCTTTGAATTTTTTTTTAAAGAATTAATATAAAAAATTTCTTTGAAAATTTTTTTAAAAAAAAAATGTTTTCTTTGAAACTTTTTGAAAAAAACTTTTTTTTGAAAATTTTTGAAAAATTTTTTTTTTCTTGAAAATTTTTTTGAAAAAAGATTTCTTTGAAAATTTTTGAAAAAAAATGTTTCTTTGAAATTTTTTTTATATTTGTTTGAAAAAAAAATAAAATTAAAAAACCAAAAATTCTAAAAATGTTTTTTTTTTCAATTTCCCAAAAAAATTGTCTTAAAAAAATTCCCAATTCTTTTTTTCCAAAAAAATATTTTCTTTTTAAAACTTCCCAAAACATTTTTCTAAAACATCACATAGAAGAGTTACCATCTGGGATCGACTTCTGATCTTTCTTTTTTTTTTGTTAGGCAACAGCACTAACCCACTTGTCCACCATGTGGTCGGCTATTAAATAATACAATTGATATTGTTTTTGTTGCTGAAAAGACATAAGACGTCACTGTTTTGAACTTCACAGACAAGTGTCAGGAGGACGATGATGACATACGAGCCTGTCACGGTTATTCATCGTGAACGCCGTACTTTTGGATTATATATGAACACGCCGCAGTGATGAGACATGGTACATCTGTCATGTTAAATACTTTCTCATGCAGAAAACTGTGCATCGAGAACCAGCTGGCCTAATCTGTCTGTCAGAGGAATGGCGTTTCATCGTTCAGGCAGAATTTGTGTCGGTTTATAGATGTTCCTTCACACTTTGTTTAGACATGACCGCACCTTCAGGAACACAGGCCATTGATAATCTGTCAAATAGAGTCGTGTTGAGAAGCTTTACCATATTTTACACGAGTCTGTGAAGTAAATAAATCCTATTTAGTCGTACGTCTCAATTAACCGTCATGGCGGAGGAACATTTATCACGTCGATCGTTGTCGGTTTTAATGTAATTATACCACATCCATGCTGCTAACGGGGAATAATAATTATTATATACTGAAGACAGAACATTAGAAATACCAAGGTTAATTGCTAGTTTCATTACTGATCTCTTTTTTTTTCTGAACCTGAGGATCAGGCGTTCTCTCTGTCGGGGTAAATTCGAAACCGTTTCAGCTCGGATCGTGCTGCTTAACGGAATATTCCGTTGACACTTTTTGTTTTGTGCCTTGTGATTAACTGGCTGTCACACACAACGAGGTGCCGAACACCTTAAGTAGGTCTGGCTATGCAACGTAAAGAATACTGCTGTGTACACCTCATTACAAAACACACACGGAAACCAAATACACACTCCGGGGGCACGGAATCCAAACAGGTGTTCAAATGCTGCGTCTGCTGTTTATCTGAATCTGGGTACATGTAGGTCATACACACTGTGTCTTGTCTCTATGTGTGTTATTGGGTCATGTAATTCCTCTTGTCACCTCTCTTTCTCCGTCCTTCCCACCACACACCCCCTCATTCTATCGTGTGTGTGTGTGTGCGTTGTACAAGGAGATGCAAAAGTAGCACACGCCTGTGACACTAAATTATCACTGCAAAACACATACACGTACGCACTCAGCGTGAAGCTAAGAGGTGATGATATAGGTGGAAGTGAGAGGGTTTGGAGGACAGGATCTACCAGCAGGCTGAAAATTAGCTCTACTGTCACCTCTCTCTCTCTCTCGCTCTCTCTCTTTCTCACACACACACCAAACCTCATTAAGTCAATCCCACATCCCCATCTGTAGTGAGAACTCTCAGAGCTCTGTGTCACCTCAGCTTCGACGTTCAGGATTTACATGGCCCTAATGTGAACATGAACATGTGTGTTCAGTCCAGGCTGGAACGGTACAGTACGGTACGGTACATAAAGTCACGCCACAGCCGTCCACGACGCCCCTGTTGACGTACCACGCAGATGGCAACGTCTCTCGGTTCAAGTCGTTTGGACAAATAATATTCGGCCCACCAAACATTTCCAAGTTTATTTATAATATCGTTAGACTTCTGCCTTTTCCCTGCAATGCCAATGATTCCCCAATAGATGGCGTACAAAAGGCTAAAAGCATTTAAGCATTTTAGCCTTTATGCATGACTTATAGATGTCATTTATCTTAGTTCACATGAACGTTCCATCTATCTGCTCCTGACCTGCCCCCCCCCGTTCAATTTTAGGTCAATTGTGGCCCACCAGTCAAAAAGTTAAAAAGTTTGCCCAACGCCTGGGTTAGGGACTTGATGACGAATTCTGAAAAACTGAACTGATGATATTCTGGTACTGATGTCATATAAAATGACATGCTTGTTATTAATTAGGCTATATTAAAAAAACTGAGCTCTGACAATTTTTTTAAACACTCCATCAGCGAGGTGACTGGAACTTCACACGGTTGAAGATCAAGTATTAACTGCATTCGTGCAAAAAAAAGAAGAAGAAAAACAGGGTTGAAGATCAAGTATTAACTGCATTCATGCAAAGAAAAAAAGTTAACCAGAACACGGTAGATTTAAAAGAAAACGTCAGTTTTCCTTCTGCTGTCTTCGGCGCCTCCTGCCCTTCAGAGACCTCTTAAATATTTTCTCATCTAGTCTTTAAACAACTCCGATTAAAAAAAGCAGAACTGACACTCGGGGAGTGAGAGGCGGGAATGGGGTCGATACGGCGTAACAGACATTTATTTATTGTTATGGAAAAGTTTGTTTCCTTGTTTGTAGTCTGTTTATCAGCGTCCCTGCAGGGAGATGGTTTTTTTTGTTTTTTTTCTTCTTAAACAAATTTGCTGAACAGGCCAAGTTCAGTGAAAAACAAACCCCACGACAACCTTTAAGCTTTTAACCCATTTTAAATATACGGCCGCTCTCCTGTTGCTCATTAATAATGCAGAGCGTGTGGAGCAGATACATTACAAACAGCTCTATATTCTTGAAACAACCTCTTCAAGCAGCGCTTAACACCGTATCTACAGAGCAAGAGCAAGACCCCCCCCCCAATGATTCTTCCTCTCCCCTGTGTATTGGTTGACCGGAGCTGTTGTGTTCAGGAGGCAGGGACCACGGGCCGGTTCTGACAGCCTAATGTTCACGCTCGGCAAATTGTGCTGGAATTGCTCCCCTGGGACTGGTGGATGTGACAATAGTCGTTGTAAGTCCTGGTTTACACACAGTGTTGTGAATATGCTCCTGCCTTTTCCTTTTTGAACTAGGAAATAATTATTCAGCTCCTATTGTGAGATGAAGATAGAGGAGGAGGCGGGGAAGGGGGGGGGGGGGCGAGGGGGAGCACAATAGATGTGTGTTAAATCTGATGAGGTGCCTTCGAAGCTGAAACGAAGGCATCAAGATGAACGCCGACGTGGAATTAGTCAGAGGGGCGTATTTATTCCAAATCTTGGAAACGTGGCTGCACTGCAGACGACGAGGAAACACATCAAAGTAAGGCACGGAAATTAAAAATCGCAGAGTGGAAGCATTCCAATAATCTTCCCTCTGTAACACCAATCAATAGCAGATCAGCCCCCCCCCGCCCCCCCTCTGTCAACCGGTGATTGTTTACAGCATGAATAATTCCAGCGAGGCCTGGAGCGCCACCAGCGTTTTATTTATTTACACTATCACAGTGTATATGTGTGTATGTGTCTTTGAAACTGTTAAAAAAAGTCACTCAATCATTAGTTTCCATAGTTGGGGGGTATTTTTAAAAATTAAAAATCAAATCAAATCAATATATTTTTTGAAGCAATGTTTGGTTTCCTGTGGGGTTTTTTTTTCATATTATTTTAAACTAGTTTAACTGGTCAACTTGAAGCCAATAAGAAGAGGTGTTTACTCACTAACATTAACCTTTGACCTTTGGTTTTCAGAAGACCTAACTTTATGTCACATGACTTAACCTTCAAGATACGGTTTATCTTGAAGGCAGTGAACTCGATGAGGAACAAAATGGCTCCCAGTTAACGTTAAAGTGTCGTTTCAGGCCTCAGTTTAAATTATTTGGACAAAAAAACCTCCATATTTCCACTCTCTTCACGTCCATTACATTCAACAGTTGACAGTCACTGCCTGTAGGAAACAGCTGCATGAGATCCCACCTTCACAGACTCACTGATGTTCATCGGTGCAGACTCCTCGCTGCATACGTGACAAGGTGTTAACACAAATGTGTCTTGTTTGATCCTCACCCTCCGCCGAGCAGCAGGTCAATTTTTCAGGTTAAAGGAGCGCGGCGCCCCGGGTGCCACAACTGCAATGAGAAAGTGTCTACGGGAGGTGGAGCAGGACATGTGGGTGGCAGGATCACTGAGACCACGGGAGGTGAAGAGGGATGGAATAAGACAAGGCTGCAGGTGACGGTGACGGTGCTGGTGGTGGTGGTGTGTCCGTGCAGTAGGCTGGTAGATAAAGTAAAGAGGTGCAAAGAGAGGACTATAAATACAACCCTTGCTGCCAGCACGGTAGGCAACCTCCAGCCAGCTGGGAGGGGCTTCCATAGCAGTAAATGTCATTTATCTCATGCACCGGTCCATTACGACCTCTCCTCCACGGCCTCCCGCCGAGGGATCTCCTACAGCCTCGCAGCAGGGACACTGAGGCACAATTGATCGGGGAGTCGTTCTATTTCTACAAGCCTACCCTCGCTCGTTCATCTCCTGGCTTTGCTCTTTCCTTATACCGGCTTCTCTTTATCTTCCCATTCTCTCCCTCCCACTGTCTGTCTTTCTGTCCTCCCTTGCCTGTTCCTCCTTATCTCCCTCCCCTGCCTCCCCTGGCCGCTAACCCCTTTTTTTTCTGCCTCCGTCCTTCCATTCTCTGAGGGCTGGCTACAGGCGGTTTTTCCAGACTGCTGTTCCAACAATCAATAATATAATTCTAATTCAAACTGATATCAAAAGGCACCGGGCCAACAGGACGGTCCTCTGTAGGCTTATCATAAGCTCATATTTTTGTGTTCCATTTCGCCTCTGTCATTCAGTCCCTGCAATATCCTCTTGAGAGGGCTCTTGTGTCTTAGCACGTCTCCCCAATACAGGGGGCGTTTGGGAGATGACCTGGTAAACCTGGCAGCGTCACAAAGAGCTTCAGAAATACCATTCTCATCTTGAAACAAGTTTCCACATTTTTGGAAAAGCTGGGTTCAGTCACAACAATGTGCCTTGAGCTACATTTTAATCTTTCATTAGCCGGGCCCAGAATAAAAGATGTAAATATGATTTCTCAGAAGCACAATTTCCTTCAGACAATTCAGGAAGAAATGAAAAAATAATGTCAAGGTGCATTAAGCACTCGTGTTTATTCCAGTTTAAAACAAGATAATATCACTACGTTAAACTTATTATTGCAAATCGCCTCTCTTTCTCTCTCTCTCTGTCTCTTTCTATGTCTCTCCTCCTCTGGCTATACCAACCCACTGATGCTATTATTTGACTGTGTCTCAAAAATGCGTTTCAGTGTTGATGTTGGTGCCATCACACAATCATTCCATTTCTCACCGGGGAAAACAGAGTAAGGTTTTACATACAAGTTGCTTTGAGGCCATTATGTGATTCAACGTTAATTAGATAATTGAACAGGTTAGAATCACAGGTTGGATCAGTGGTTCTCAAAGTGTGGGGCGGGCCCCAGTGGTAAGGAACAAGCGCAACAGGTTCAAGTTGACGATGGCACAACTTGAACCGTGTGTTATTTGATGTTGAGTCATTATAAAATATAGTTTATTATAGTACATATATAGTATTAACCGTATAAACTTCAACTGGGTTCTGAACCCCACTGTTTAAATATTGTTATTATTATTTTCCCTCTTTGGTTTCTGGGATTTTAACATCGGAGGATTCCCTCTTTGGTTTCTGGGATTTTAACGGTGTGGATCCTAACGTTAAGCCACATTCCTCCACCATTCCTTCCAAAATATCGTTGTGTTTATCATGAAAGCAGTGAACTCTATAACAAGATGGCTCAGAGTTAACTGCTGCAGTTATTTAAGGTGTAGTTTCAGGCCTCAGGGGCAGTTACATATCATTCATTTTATGTATGTGGGAGGAGAGGAGGGGGGGAGAGAGGGAGGGCGAGCGGACCTCCTATTTATCACCTCCTTTCTGAAGTGAAGCAGCCTGAATGTCGGGCGGTGGAAGAGATCATCGCATGTCTGCCGACATTTAGTGAAAGAACGGAGACGACGGTGGGAACCGACCTCAGACCAATCATCTGATGATAATGGAGGTTTATTTGTTTATAATAATAAAAAGATGTTGACGCTGGAGTTCAGCACTGCAGGAATAAACCTTATTTGCAGCTACATTTAAAAAAAAACCACTTATAAATGACGCATTTCTAACAGACTGCAGTGTCGATCAGACGTCACTAACATCACAGAAAGTCTCGACTAAGTAATAAGCAGAGGAAGGAAAAGGCTTCCAGACTGTGTTTTCTAGGAGTTTGTTTTTTGTCAAGTCCATGAATCAGATTTTAAAATAGACCTTGGATAACAGTGTTTAAACCCTGCTCTTTAACTGGTTATTCCACTCACTCTACTGCAGTGCAGCAGATTGTTTGTTACTGCATTAAATAAGTGGGCTGTTGATTCTGTTCAAGGAGACCCCCGCGCCTTTTCAGATCAGAAGTGACGCCGACAATTCACGTTTACGCACCGTTGCTTTTCTACATCGAGAGTGACGCAGTTCAATGTTTGGATCACAGCGTGACGTAGATGAATGTTGTACATATTAAAAAAAAATGTTTGCAAATGCTACATCACTGATTTAGTCCAAGAGACGAAGAGGAGGAAAATTTAAAAAATTAAAAACAAAGAGAGTTTTTATTATTAAGTAAATTTTAAAAAATTACACTTCAGTAAAATATTGTAAATGACAAGAAAATCATCACTGTGTAACTTTAACGCAGAAATGTACATGCAGCCAAAATCAATCCCAGTTCAGTAGAATAACTTTAAAGATTATTAAAAATCTAAAGAAGGATTTCATCTGAAGCCGACAGGTGGAGTTTTATCTACAGTGATGAGCTGGCGCTGAGTCATCACACTTTATAAAAAGACTTTCAGGATCTTAATCTTTATCACTTCCAGACAGACTGAGGATTACTGTTAGGTCTGACGGGGATTCGACTGTGATCGCTGTGAATTAGAATTCTTTATTGTCAAGAGTTTCGACAGAACAACGTGGGGGTGTGGTCTACATTTGTTTTTTCCTTCAGATGCAAAACTTTTTAAAAATGAAAAAAAAAGAAATCTGATGAAAAGATCAGACTGAAAAGATGCCGACTGAAGACATGAACGCTCCCGTTTAAGAAGATAAAAGCTGAAAAAAGATGAATAAGCATGCTAACTGCATTAAAAATGTGTTTGTTGCTCAAAGGCTTTTAGTCATAATTTAGTCCACAGATCTACTGACCTTGTTGCGGGAACATTTAGATCGACAGCTCAGAGAAGAGACAGAGCTTTAGGAGAAAGTTCATAAATTCAAAAACACGTTTCTTTCCAACTGATGAGTTTCCAGAGACTTTACAGTGAGCTTTTGTATTAAATTGTCTGCAATCGTACAAAAAATGTCTTTATTTAATTGTATTAGATTCTCTTTATACTGTATAAAGAACGGTTTAAAAGGTGAAAAGAAGAAATGTGTGGTTCTTAACAGGTAAAGCAAGAAGTTACGTAAGGAAAACAATTGTTTAAAATAGTAACAAATTATTACCATTTGAAAAAGCACTGCAATAAATTATGAATCTGTGCAGACCACAGATGTGACCACAGAAGTTTGTTTTGGTTTTTTTGAGTAAATATATGGGTAATATATATTTTTGACTCGTGCATTTAGAAATGGCTCTACAATGTTTCTCCGAGGTCAGAGAAATCCCAGTCTGACACACAGTCCTCAGTGGAGTAATCAGGCAGGATAATTAAAATGACACATGTGGTCAGATCAGTGGTGCAGAGGGCTTTGAAGTGTCCAGGCCGAGTGCAGCAGCTCATTATTACCACGGACTATTAAACTGAATCTCTAATAATGGACGGTTAACAGCAGCTCAGTATTGATGCTAAACTTATCCCATGAATTCTTTACTCATTAAAAAACACAACATTTTCACATTGAAAATAAATCGGAAATTTGTAGGAAAGTCCTTTATGTTGCGTACAACTTTCCACATTTTTTCCCACATTATTTTAAGCACATTGACAGGAAAATATAACAGACAACCTACAGTAGGGATCACCAACTATATTTGTAGACCTTAGGGGCCAGACACTCAAATCAAATGCGTAAAGATCCAAATTTTCTCCAACATTATTTGATGTTTATTTTTGGATTTCAGTCACCGGGCAGATATTTCAGCGGGCCAGATTCAGCCCGCGTGCCATCATTTGATGATCGATGCTCTACAGTAATATCTAGGCTTCAATCAAAGACTGGGACAATGTGTAAATATATAAGACATATAGTTCAAATATAAAGACAAGTTTACATTATAAAGTGAATGACAAACCACTGAGTCATCATGTGTTTGTAGCGCTCATGCGTCTGAAAAATGATTTATCCAAAACAGCCTTCTAGCCAATGTTGTTTTGATGGGAACAGGAGGAAACCCACCATCTCTGCTTGGATATAAAAACCCAAACTCTAATGGCGCTGCCTGCATCACTTAATATAAACCTGAAACAACAACTGTTCCTTTGAGTAGCTGTCTGAAATATGAGCGATTCAAAAAGAAAAATTAAAAAGCCGTCTGTCCCTGGAAAGTGGCCCCCGAACGGCCTGAGGCAAATAAATAGCAGGTTGATAATTACCCTGGAATATAAAAGACAAAATATGTCACGCCGCCGAGACTTCAGCGGCATGACAGTTAAAAAAAACCCCTAAACAATACATAAACAATTTTCCTGACAGTTTTCCGAGGATCGTCCATTAATTTCTGTTCGGAAACACCAGCCTTCATACATCAAGTCAAAGTCGCTGACACAGGTCGGGTTTTCAGCAAAAAATAGCACAAACATCAATATTTATTCAAATAATCATGTTTACTGTCAAGGCGAATTAATGGTGGTGATATTCCAGGCTTCTATCCTAACACGTAACAGGGAGTCTTTTATCAGGAGTAATAAAACAGAGCCACAATTACAAGGTGGGATTTTTGACAGGCAGCGGCTTTCTGCCTTCAAACAAGTGGAAGTTGCTGCTTAAAAAACTTTGACAACTAAAGAAATCCTTCTCTTTCCTAATGACCATCAACAGTCGCTGGTCACTGAATGAGTTTGTGCTTACGTTTGAAACCAAACCAAACAGAAATGCAGACGTATACCAGGAGCTGGTCGTGTTGTTGTTGAAGATAATTGTGCTCATTTATGTGAACTTAAAACCAACGCAACGTGTTTGTAAATGTATTCCATTTAGACACGTGAGCCAATAGTATTTGTTAAAAAAAAAAAAAAAACATCTTCTCACATCCATCACATCCATCCATCAGATTAAGACTCATGACTTGAGTCTATTTTAAGACAGGGTGACAAAGTCATTTTTCACACGGCCACTAGAGGTTTCTTCAGACAAAACCACATGAATCCTTGACTTTTTCAGGCTGGAGCAGTCATCACTCAGCAGTGTGGAGAATACCGTCAGGGTTGGACTGCATCATTCAGCTGAATTTGAACTTATAGTCGTCACACTGAAGCCATTCACAACAACAACAACAACAACAACAACGTGCGCTGCTCACACACGACCAGCCTCGATCAAGATTTATGATCCTGCCTGATCATGAAGATTTTAGGATTGCTATCGTACTGTTTTTTTTTATTTGAAGTTTTTCTTTTGATGCAGATTCTTGTTTTATCTGTTTGCGACAGTCCTTAAACCAGGGGTCACCAACACATAAAAAAACTCAAATTCTTTTTTAGAAAAAGTAGGTTTTGTTCGATAAAAAATTACTGTGTACAAAGTACAAATCTTTTATTAAATCCTAAAACTTAAATGGCCAACTAATTCAAAAAACAAATCAATTGAAAATAAACTAACAAAATGATATCAAAAATCTAAAATCTAATAAAAATGAGACAAATCTAACAGTTCTTACCAAAATAATTCTTTCGTATCTGTGCGTGTTTATACTCTGCTGGGCCACAAGGGGTGCATTTTATGACAGAAGGACCGTAAAAAAAATGTAACCATGGGCCAGTATTGGCCCCCGGGCCAGACATTGTACATGCCTGTCATAGAGTAAAAATCAGTTTGATTGCTCTTATTCTAATTGCTCACCAATATTTGTGGGTGAAATAAAATCAGTCGACTGTGAATAATAAAAAAATTCGACTTCGTTCCATCAGTTGCTCCTGACGTCACGCTAACCTGTGATCACGGAACCAGATGGAACAAAAGGTACAAAATACAACAGTTTCTTTTTCTCAGGGCCATTACTGCACCATAATTGTCACAATTATCTTCCTCAGTTGTGGCTACAACACGTCCCCAGCTGTGAACCGTCAGGAAACACTGGGAACACAAAGCATCTTTGTGTGTTTTCCTGGTATTCCTCAAGTATTTAAGTATTTCACAGTAATTGCATCGGGAAAGTATACGAACTGACCTGAGAAGAGCCACAGACCAGAGGTTTAACATAACTGCGAACGCGTCTCTGATCGTGTGTCGTACGTTATTGGCTAAAGTTTGTCGGATGAACATTTTTGTCCTCAGTCAAATGTGTTCTTGTGTTTCTGGTTAGAAATGTGTGAAGGATGAAAACACAGCGTTCACATTTGCTGTTATCTGGACTGTCAGATTATTTTCCCTTTTCTGGTTTTAATAATAAAAAAAAAACAACAACAACATCCACTGTGTCAAATCCATTACAATACAATCTTTGGATAAAGTCTGAAGGAAGCTGCCCACTCTGTCTGTCTAATGAGTGATCCCAGGCCTGTGTGGTACAAATCAGTGGAGCAACGACTGCCTGATATCAACANAAACAGTTTAAATTAAAGTAAGGACCAAAACCTTTGAGATCATAAAATAGACTCAACACCGAGGAGGAGTAATTGAAAGATTAGAACGAGTCAATAAGGAAGAACTTAGTGTCAAAACAATCACGACACTTAGTTAAAAGTCGTCTTTGTGCGCTGCCACTGTGTGCACTGCCTGGTACAACTCTACAAATCAATTACTCTGATCTGACACTTCAATTTCCTGACCATCTCTTTTCTTGCTTTGTTCAAGGTTTTCTCAAGAGGAAATGAGAAAATGCTGTAAGTGTGGATCCACAAACAGAGAAATGAAGCAACGTGTTGTAACACAGAGGTCTGGAACCGACGCAGGAGTCGCAGAGTCCGGATGATTTTTTTTTTTTTAACACAAATCATAAAATCTTTTTTTTTTCTTTTTTCTTTCCTTCATCTAACTGCTGTGATTATTATGTGATTGTGTTACGTGCATAACAACTCCATTACACCCCCCAGGCTGTTTTATATGATGGAGAAAATAAAAATAGTCTGACAAGAACTCAGGTTTATTGGACACTGAAAAACAATGAGAAGTGGGAGAAAAAAAACCCTGAACCATTTCTTCTGGTTCAGTTTCCTTGTAACAACCGTTCAGAGACAACATTTAAAAACTGGACAGTAATATTTTTCCAGTGTAAAACCAGAAACGCTCTGTTGGGTCAGGAACCAACGTGGTGGTGTGTGGATCTATTACAGAAAGTCGACTTCTCTCCTCGTTCCCACCGGAGGAGAACCGTTTCTCAACAGTTCTATAGTAGTTTATTGTGAGTTTTCTGATTACATTTCCAGAGTTATAACCCTCCATCTTGTTTTTCACATGAACAAGCACAACATTAACCTTTGACTATCAGTGATAGTTTGTTTTTTTTTAAAGCCTTAACCTTTGACTATCAGTGATAGTTTGGGGGTTTTTTTTAAAAGAAGAAGAGAGAGTACATGCTAATGTAGCTATCTGAATGAGACCTTAGTAGCACAACCCTATCTCTCGGACCAGTGGTTCACAAAGTGTGGGGGCGTGTCCACTCACAGGAGCGTACAGCTGTCAGACGAGGACGGAATTGTTTTTCAAATAAAGTTCATTTTAAGCAGTAGGGAGGTGGAGCAGTATCTACAAAAGTTATTAAAGTTTGCCTCAGACATGATATTATTCTATAGATAGAATCTGATCTTTCTTTTGACAGCAAATTAAGACAGAGCTGCAGCTGTCTTTATTTTACAGCCTGAGATTCGATTCTGGACTCCAGCCTTCACCTCCGTTTAGGGTCAGCGAGAATGTTCAGATGAAGAAGAAGAAGAAAAAAAGTAAATAAAAAATTAAGGTGAAAGGTAAGGAACTGAGGAAGTGAAGTGTTTGAGCCAGTGTCCAGGATAAAACCGAATCGATTTCACCTTAGATCAGGAAGATAAATCTACTGGAAGAACACCTTAAAGAAGACAAATCTAAAAATAGTGCAGCGATTGCTAGAACGATGAGCTCCAACGTTGGGCGAATGCACAGATTGTGGATGTGATTGACATCACGGTGTCTGTCTGGACTGACAGACAGCACGGAGACACCTGTCATGTAACAACAGACGTCAATTACATCACATATGATCCCAGGTACAGACGGTGCAAAGTGAATGAAAGAGACAGCAGAATACACAGAATAAGATGAGCCAAAGCAGGAATCCAGGAAGTCCTAAGGTCTGAGTGGAAAAAACACAGAAGACTGCTGAAAATAAAAGAGCTAACCAGATGTAAGAAACAGAAGAACATGGTCAGAACTAAAAGTGCAAAACAAAGATCTGTACGTGAAGTGAGAAAACACTCAGTCACTGTTTGTATTGTGTTGAATAATAACTAATCCCAGCTAAACTTAATGGTTTAATCAGAAGAAAACAAGTGGCCACAGAATTAAGAAAAAAAAAACAGTGCTTACAGCACTGTGTGCTAACACTCCGCCTCAGAGATTATTCTGAGTAACAGGTCTTTCTCTAAGAGTCAACATTGAGAGATGCATTTTCAATGTTAATTAAGTTAATTACCACCCTCAAATTTAATGACTTTGGTTTCAGCCATTTTCCAAACTTTCAAAACAGAAACGAAAATAATAAAAAAGAAAAATGTCCAGTTGAAAGAAAGTCCACCAAATATTTAGAGCAACCACTTGATAAATGTACTCAGTTACCATGAATAAAAACCCCAGAAGGTGGAACATTTATACTCGTAAATATGGCAATGTGAAATATATATATATATATAAATATATATATATATATATATTAAAAAAAAAAGATTAGATTTACCCAATAAATCCAAAGCCTAAAGTGAGCACACGCAGAGAAAAGAGGATTGAGAGTGCTAAGATTCTGGGGATTTGCAGAGTCTGTTTACTCTTTCTGCCGTGAAGACATGATGAAATATTGAAATATTGAACCAGATAGTTTACATGGCCAACAGGCTTTCATTGGAGCAGAATCCATTCTCGGTAATGAGGGCGAGGTTGGTTCTCCTGTGGTGCAACGAGGACAGGAACAGAAGAAAGAACGAAAGACAGAAAGAAAGGAAGGAAGACGTACACCGAGAACATATATAAATATTGTTTGTGTGTTTGTTTGTGTGTTTGTGTGTTTGTGTGTTTGGAGATCTCAGCCTTTACTTCTCACAGGTGAAAACACTCTTAGCTCTAGTTGCAGCTCCAAGAATGAAAGAAACTCCTGCACATCTTTGCACCATGAAGATAAATATATTGAAGGTTCTAAACACATCACATAAGTCGAAAGTATAGAGCTACACCCAGCTCTCACACTCCTCTCACACACACCCTTCTTTCTCCTGCTCAAAGTGGAAACGTGCATACACACAATGTTTAACATGAAAGGAGGGAGAGAGAGGGAGAGAGAGAGATAGGGGGAGAGAGAGAGAGAGAGAGAGAGGTGGCTTCCACTACGGCACCTGCGTCGCCTTCTATCGTTGACTTCAAAGAGTCAACTCTGGGAAAAGGAAGTAGTAAAAGTGAGGAAACATATGGTTTGACTTTTCTCTGATGTTATGCAGATTCACGCCACCTGCTCATATACACATCTAATGTATGTGTGTGTGTGTGTGTGTGTGTGTGTGTGTGTGTGTGTTGGTTGTTTTTTTTTTTAAACCCAACAATGTTGACTCTAACCATTAAACCAACTCATTACAAAAGAGAAAACAGAGCACATTTGGAGGTGGAACACCTGTCTAATCCACCCCAGCCCACACCCATACCACCCCCACCCCCCCTCCACACACACACACTCGGCAGACTCTGCCAGGTCAGAATATGATAATGGTCGTTGTGACTTTGTTTGCTGAAGACGTGTCTCCGTATAATTAATTCTGATCACAGACAGAGGGCAGCAGAGTCTGCAGACAGGGGGATCGCGTATTTGCATTACGTCCCACAGCATGTAACACAGGTGAAGGAGTCAGTCATTTGAAATGAACAAAGCTGTGGTTCTCTCTGTCGGTGAGCTGGCCGCTGTGTTCGCAGGCTGCACAACACCAGTGATGGATGAGATCTCATTAAGAACCGTGCCATTCCTGCCACCGCAGTAAATGGACCATTTTCTGTTATAATACAAACAATAATGCTTTGTTCCAACACCTCAGACCCCCCCTCCCCCCCTCCCACCCTCTCTCTCGGCCCCATTTACACCTTCCTCCGTCCTGGCTGCAGTTCAGACTGTCCTTTCTGATAAAGAAATACATCTGATAGACGTCAGTCGCCTGTTTTTTTATAAAGGAGGTAAAGACTCGAACAGATCAGACCTGTCAGCTCTGCATGCAGATCTCCCAATTCTGGGCCACAGGATGAGCAAACAGAAGATCTGGAGTTCTCACATTATAAACATAATTATATTTACCCCCTCTTTAAAGGCAAAGTGTTGTTTGTTAACTTACAGAGTACAGTGGACAGATGTGCAAACAAGAGATGAAACAAACGTGTAGATAATTATATCTCAAGGTCCTGGAGCAGGAATAACATGTCAACATGTTTGTTTATTTTGTTTATCTCATTGTGTGGTATCATACTTTTGTGTTGTATTTGTGTAAACCTAGAGACAATTTATGTCCGGGTCAGGTTTCCTTTTCCCGTTTTACTTTTGAGTCTTGTTCAAATCGAGGTAAAGCGTTGACATTGAATGGATATTGTTGTTATGTCAAAGATCCTCAGCGTTGAATGGGAATCAATAGAAAAGGTTTTTATCCATTCCATAAAGTGATGTTTTGAGAAAAAAAACTTGCAGAGGTTTTTATCCATTCCATAAAGTGATGTGATGTTGTGTTGTGCTGTTTATCTGACGACCCTGCAGACTGAAGCCGGGTCCGAGTGAACCATGAAGCATAAACAGTCCAGGTTCACTGAATTCTAAACGGACCACAGATGTCCCTGGAAAACCTTACATTGTTCCAGCTACTGTATACCTCTGGGAGGTCAAACTCATTCTGGTTCTGGGTCCACATACAGCCTGATTAGATGTCAAGTGGGCCGGAGCGGCACAATTACAGCATGGTTACCTATAAATAACAATAAGTCAAAGCTTTGTTTCCATGCAAATAAGTACAAGTATATTAGAAAAAAAATCATATTTAGTGAAATATCACGAGAAATGAGAAATCATCACTAATATGAAGGTGTTTGTGAATTTTTTTTTACTTTCAAAATTCATCAACCGGGCCATATTGAACACCCTACTGGGCCGATATTTGTCCGCCGGCCATATGTTTGCCATCCCAGGGATACATCTATGTCATGTTGAAAAAACGTCACAGAACCAAAAATGTCTGTACACTGGGTTTGTATCTGAAATTAAAGTTGAGTTTACATGATTAGATTTAATGTTGACTGACTGACGACGCTAAAAGGTAAAACAGGATTAATGGAGTTCAGGGATAAACTTCCTGGAGAAATTCCAGTGAGATGGCAAAACAAAAAATAAGACAAAAAAATAATAATAATCAGCAAAGGTTCAACGAAAGGTGTTTTTATAATTACAGATTGCTTTTTTCCCAGTGGACCTTAAGTTGTAATTAGGAATTAAACAAATTAGTAAGTGAAAAAACAAAAAAGCTGAAAGTGTGATTTCTTTTGTTTCACTGCCATCGACATATCAGAAAATAAAAAAGGGAAACATGGCCGAGTGTCATACGGAAAGATCTGGTTTGATAGCGCAACACTTCAAAGACTAATTGTTTGATATATTTAAAAAGGACACCAGCTTCACGGGGCTATTGGTTTACAATCTGTTCTTCAGCCTTTAAGCCCCGCCGCGCTAACAGCACCCTGGGTTGGTAAGCACAATAAAGAGACCATAGATTCAAGGTAATTTGCTCCACAATAAGGTGAGAGCCGCAGCACTGGCAGGAGGCTTGCTTCAGTGCCACAGCGGTTGACCTATTCATCGGTCACAACAAACACGCCGCACTGTCAACATTGATCAGCCGCTTATTTCATAACCTGGGCGCAGGAATGAGAGCCTCTCTAGAGGGATATGCAGGGAGGGGTGTAGAAGTTGTGTAGCGCGCTAGCAGATGTTAGCCTGCCTGAGCCGCAATCCCACTGATCTACAGCAATCCATCGATCCGGCAGGCCTGTCTGATCAATACAAAAGAAGTGGAGAATGGAAACAACATTAGAGAAGAAAATAGCCTATTTAAGGTGTTGAAGGGGGGCGGGGTGGGGGCGCCGCAGCTGTTAAGATGTGGCATTAGTAAGTATACGTTTGACAAGATGGGAAAAAAAAAAATCTTTTTTCTTTTCTTTTCTTTTTTTCTTTTCGCTGATACGAGCGTCTGGAATGTAATGAGAAACCTGAGAGAGAGGTGCGGACGGGTCTGGATGAGAGACAAGATGAGGCCATGAAGCCCAGTGACACACTGTGATTGAGTTGTGTGGTTCAGGTGGGCTTTTCAAAGTACATTACAGAAGCAGCTGGAACAGATCAGACCTGTCAGCTCTGCATGCAGATCTCCCAATCCTGGGCCACAGGATGGTCAAACAGAATCCAATCACTGTAACAACGTGATTACAGGTTTGACCCTCGCACCGATGCCTTTTGTCTATAAATAACCACGTGTTTCTCTGTTACAGATCTTCAGATTCTCATCGTGTTTACAATGGCTCTAGAAATGATTGTTTTTAACATGAGTGGCTGTAACAGATGGAAGCAAAGATCCTTTGGCTGTGTAAAAAAAAAAAAAAAAAAAAAGACACTTCACTGAGCACGTTTCCTCAAGAACATGTACATGTGTGACCCACATAGATAAAAAGAAAAAAAAAAAGGTTATGAAGAGGGCATGAGAGTAAACTGGACCACGAACAAAATGCTTACACGTCGTAGAGCACCAAAAAAGACCATCAGTTACCACCAGAAAAAAAAACAGGAAAAAAGAACAGTGACATTTGTGCTGTAAGGTAAGAGCATTAACCACTCCACCACTAGGGGGTGCATTTATTAGAAATTAGAAGAGAAATTTAACTTGCTTGAAATCACACTTTAGTGTAAACTGTTATCCTGACATGTGACCTGAACACTGTCCTGTGCCTTCTGTCCTATTTAATCATGCGGTAGAACAGTGTTTCCCAAAGACTGGGTCGCGACCCTCAGGTGTACACAAAACAGAAAAATCAAAACGTTTTCTTTTTACTATTATTTTATCGTAGCTTCATGATAATTTATTAACAACAGACAAAAGAGATAATAGTCTGTTTTACTCCTGAGGTACGAGTCTATAAAGAGGGTTTATTTTTGCTTGTGTTTGTCAGCACTGTAACAGCCTAAATCAATGTCTGTATGAAAGGTTTGTTTGTTGTAATCAGGCCCTGACAATACAGTGTTGTGTCTGAAGAACCCAGATACAGTCATAAAAACTGTAAATCATGGGGACTGTACACAAAGTGTGTGTGTGTGTGTGTGTGTGTAGAGATCACTTTCCCGTGAGGATGTGAAGCAAACTGTAAATCATGGGGACTGTACACACACAGTGTGTGTGTGTGTAGAGATGACTTTCCCGTGAGGATGTGAAGTACTCAGCCACTGAAGGTTCCCTCTGTGCTCTTTGACTCTGTCAGATCTTTGCCTTATTTGACGTCTCTCTCTCTCTCTCTCTCTCTCACTCTCTCTCTCTCTCGTTCCTGATCAACTGCTCCTGCCCCCCACAGAGAGGTACGTCCTACAGCTAGCACGTCAGCCAAAAGACGAAACCAGAAAACTCACTCGGCCTAATCTCTTCAAAGTCAACCAGTAAAAACCTCCAGTCAAACTCAGCCGTCGGTTCTCTGTCAAACAAATCTACTTCCTGTTTCCCATGTTACCAAACAGGTTGTCCACCACAGCCGCGGAGCTCTGTGGCACAAACAACTAATTCAAAAGATTTTCTGAAATGACACTGTGAGTTGCAGCTTTTCAAGTCCTGGAATTAATATTGAATGAGGAGAGACGTTCCGTCGTGTCATGTCTGAGGGTTTTCTTTTGACTTCCATTTGACCTGCAGCGCAGAGAACACACGTCCTCAAATGTGAAATCAAGTCAACTGTAACAGTAAAACAGAAACTTGATTTCACTGCGTCTGCTTTAATCCTCTGTGTGTAAGAATCACACACACAGTACACAGGGTGTCACGGCTTCTGTTTCATTAAGCATCAACTGGTCAATGCTTTTTATGTGGATTTGGGGAGGGGGGACAGAGCGGGGGGGGGGGTCACTGGCTGAGGGTGGGGGACACTATTGACAGTCCACTATTACACTCAAAAAAACAACAACAGAACCAGGTAAAAACCAACACACACCACCAGAGGGAACATGCAAATTCCATCCAGAAGGAAGGGATTTGAACCGATGATATAGTGATTTTCATCTATCCCATTGATTTTGTTTAACAGCTTAAAAAGACATTACATGAATCTTGGTCATAAAAAGAATATATAAAGTGATCAATGAAAAAATAATTACTACAAAAAAGTCATAAGAAAAAACATATTACTTTCACTATCCTGTACAAACTATTACAGTTTTGAAACAATTATCTTCAAACAAAGACAACACATAAAAGACAGAATCCAAACATTTCATTCCAATTCTGTCAAATCTGTGACACTTTGTATCTAAACGCGCACTAAAACCAAACTGTTAATTAAGTTTTTTGGGTTGTTTTTTTTTTTACCAATTTATTCATCTTTTCCCAAAATAAATGTTTCTGCTGACAAACAGACTACATGTTATGTTATAAAACAGGAAAAACAAGAGCTCTTATAAATCAGGAAAAGATGTAAAATACCAACTAATTATAATGGATGAAGGACGAGAAATACTGGTGCTAACCAATAATTCCAACAACCCAGTGGTTTAATCAGAAGTTTAAGGTCTTCTCCAGTAAAATGTGAGTAAAGGAGGGAGTAAACAGTACTTGTTTTATTGGACAGGTTCATTAGAACTGTTTTCAGGCCCTAAAGGTGATTCTAGTCCAGACATCTGGACTGTTGTCTCCCTTCTCTGGTCAATTACTACAATTCATTTTTAATTTTTTTGATGCATTTTCATTGTCAAGTTAGTGCTTTTCACTTTGTTAATTTTCTTTGCAAGTAATATGTCTTTCTGCATCGATGACATTTAAAAAGAAAAGTAAATGTAACTTTCAAAGCCTCTGAAAGATATTTCTTCTCCTAATTTACTGTGAATATGAACATGGAGTGTGTTGAGAAATCACATGCCCAGCAGTAGCAGGAAACCCATGGAAACAGGTAATGAGTGTGTCAGTGCTGTTAATTGATTCTCGTTGCCTCAGGGTGAGACTTTCTGGTTTGAACACAGTCTCAAACACCTCCAGTGCAACAACTCATTTAAGCTGTCATGCCACTGCGAAAAATAAAAATAAATAAATAACACACAATAACAATAACTCACCCGTTAGTGTTGCACTTATTTATGTGAAAAAATAAAAACCTTGACTTCCTGCAGCAACATACGGTAACCTAGGGTTTGGGGTTTAGAATGAAGTCTGCCCTGATGTTAAAGATGCGTAGTCCAACTGCCGACTTGACCAATGGAGTGCCACGTATTTATAAAACAGTGATTGAGTTCAGACGAACTCCCCTTCCTGTCTCGTCTTCACAGCCGTTATGTTTTTTGAAGACAATGTTTGGCATTTTTCAACAAGCCACGAGTAAAATCCTCTTCACTACAGCTGGCTGGCATTTCAGGAACAAATGCAGCCGGGGCTGTGAGCTCATCTCAACGCACTTTGGGAAAAAGTGTTTAGCAGCAAGTATTTATTAGAGGATATAACATCAGACATTTGCATAATCTAAGCAGTGCTGCAGCTGGCCCAGCACAACGGCTCATATGGAATTAATTTTACTCTTGTCATTTCTCTGCAAACACAGAAACAAGCAAACAATAATAAACTGTTTGTACAGCGCCTCCCATATGAGACTTGCAAAGTGAAGAAACTTACGGGTAATAAATTACTTGAAGTGAACACTCGTGAAAGCAGACAGTGGATATAAATACGTAGAACACTCGTGCTGCATCAACGCTGAGAAGGAAGACGCTACTGTTTTTAGAAGGTCTCCACGCTGCTACTCCCTCTTTGTCACGCGTTGGATTTATTTGTGTCGACATTGAACCTGTACGGTCTACAGCATCGCTCTCAAACGTAGGTCCCGGGGCCAATTCCGGCCCACAAACACCACCCCAAATCAGGCCCATGACTAGATAAAAAATATTTGATTTATTTTCAGTTTGGTTTTCCATTATTTAATTGCTATTACATAATAACAATTTCGCCATTATGCTCTTTTTTCTTGGAAAACCAGTTGGTGCATCATCACCATCAGTTACAGTACCAGTTGGTGCATTTACAGATAAACCTACGTACATACAAATGTTGGATGGTGAGGTTTAAACCAGTGCAGCAGTGCATGGGCGTCAGTGAAAGCAGCACTTTTATTTTCATGGTATTTTCTTGACAAAAGCTTTCCTTTGATACAAAAGAAACCCTCGAGTATAGAATTAACTTTTATCCACCAAGGACTGTCTGGAGGAGAAAAATGCATTTTTTTAAAAAATCACAAAAAGCCAGAGAGCCAAGGAATCAAGGAGAATATACATGCTGTGCTGTTCATCCAGGCAGTGGGCAGGTCCACAGCTGCCCCCCCACCCCACCCCCTCCACCCATAAGTCTGGAGGTATACATTGGACCACCCTGCCTGCATTTAGAGGTTACGTCAGTGAAAACACCCTGGTAGACGTGCAGGTCAGGAAACGCTGTCTGAACTCTGTGATGTCAGATGACAGATCCCACAGCCAACCAGGTGGATGGCTGAGTTCAACAACCAGTTAAAGTCTGGAACATTTGTCCTGGAACAACATCTGGTAAATGTTGGTGGCTGTGTTTGAATTAACGATATAGAGATTGAAAAACAATTCAAGCGGTTCATTCATCTTCTAATACTTAATCCCATTCAGGGGCAGTAGGGGAGATGCTGCAGCCAATTATTGCCTGTGGTCTTCTTGTCCCTGGTGGTCATTATGCTTTATGGTGTTCATCTAGTTGCCAAGCATCTTGAGGTTTACTGTTGCAGCTGCACACAGCAGCTTGTTGGTCTCTGAAACGGTAGCAGTGGGGTTCGTTTGAACCACCATTAACAAGTCTGTGATACCAATGAGCTGCTAGTTGTTTCTTGGTCAGTGGTGATTCTGGGTAACAAAGCATCCATTCCTCCCACATGTTATGTTTATGACGCCTTTCTCCGCAATTTGCATCATGGCAGAATTCCAGCAAAATCAATGTTGATCGCACGATAACTAAACCTCTAAAGCCGTGTCGTTTACATTATCTTTCATTACCAAATATATGTATTTTGTGTACAACGCAGAGTAAAACGGCATCCACTTTCATTACCAAATATATGTATTTTGTTGTAACATTTTGAGTACAACGCAGAGTAAAACGGCATTCGGTGATTATTAGCATTCATGTCATTAAAGATATTCAGTCTTCTAGGTAGCATTCATGTCATTAAAGATATTCAGTCTAGGTAGTTGTTCATACTAATGGAGGGACAGAATAGCTTTGGTGAACTTGGACATTTATTTTGTCCAAAGTTATGATGTGGATGATCCAGTAAAGGGGGAAAAAAAAGCCAGAGTTGAGCAGGAATTTTGAACAACCTTTAGGCCTGGACTATCACAGCGAGAAGACAGTGGGAGATTATTCCAGCACAGACGTTTGAAGCTACTACTAGGAGGAAAATGGCCAGAATGAAGGAAGGTTTCTCCCTTTGACCAGTTCTCCCAGTATCTTAAATTTAAAAATAAGGAAGGTTTCTCCCTTTGACCAGTTCGCTCAAACACTACCTGAACGTCCCAGTATCTTAAATTAAAATATATTTATTTGAATATAAATAAATATACCTATATATACAGAAAAAAACTGAAGTCATGTGAGTCTTACTGTCTTTTTTTAGTGATGTGTTTACATCACATGAAAAGGGAAACTTAATCTGACCATCATACAAACTCTGCACCACATGGAAAGAGGAAGATCATGTTTGAAGTCGTATTTCCTTCGATGACTGAACACACATGGCGTGACGGCCGGTCCGATCCTGCAGGTGCTTTGATTAATGCATCTCTTCAATCCTTTAAAAGAACCAGTCGGAGCGTCGCAGACCCCGCATGCAGTGTCTGTTCCAAAGCAGTTTAACATGTCAGAAAGAGTGATTGGAATATCATTGTCCACTGTATCAGGTGCTGCATAAGAATGAGTGCATGCGATGGGCTGCCACTGTTCATTAGGAGTGCGCATCTTCAAAGAGAGAGCGAGCCAGTCAGAGGCGGCGGTTTATGAGCGTGTTAAAAGCAAGTCAGCATGAAAACTGCAGACACACAGCTACCTTTTAGATGAGGTGAGACAAAGCTCTGGGGAGGTCTGGTGTTTTTACTTTTTTTTTTTTAAGTCGTCAAACAAATGTTTTTGTTAAAACTGTCTTGAACTACCTGTACCGTAAATTAACGGTCACAGACAGAAACCTTTAACAAAGACGGAAAAAAAAAAAATAGTAAAAACCAAAGAGCTTATTTTTGTTACCTGCTACATAAAAGCTGGTGAGTGCATAGTCAAAATTGTTTGCAGGTTTTATTATGTTTTACAAAGGTAACTTAAAACATGTCTAGACAGCCTTCACTGAAACCCCCGCACCCCGTGTTGGGACACATTAAAAATGCACCCACTACCAAGGTTGTTAGGTGTCCAAAAGCTGTTAAACGGGTTAAAAGGACACCAGAGCGCTGTGCCACTCAGCCTGGCAGTATTAAAACACCAGCCTTGCCACGAGACAGCTGACACTTGCTGTATGTGCAGTGTTCTACACTTGTAAGTGCTGACCCTGTATCACTCTTGATTAAACAGCTGCCACTTTCTCAGCGGCACGTTTCATCAGACACACAGCTCTCACAAAGACGTTTCTTCTGTGACCGTCTGCACTCCCTAATCCTCATGTTGCAGGAAGAGTGAACGCCCCTGGAATAAGGAACTTTTTTTTCCCCCTCCTTCAACTCTAGTATTAAAAAAAGTTCGGCAGAAATTTCTCTCCCATTCATTTAAACAAAATCATCAAAGTGGGCCTGTGAGCCGGGAGGTCGGCAGAATCATTACACACCGAGGCCTGGGCTTTTAAACTCATTTTAAGAAGAAATAATATTTTCAAGACATACCGTGAGACTGGATATGTTTTGTACGATTGTTTCTGCGATTGTTCTTCTCACTCCCCTCAACAATAACCTCATGCAGTTTTACACTCTATAGAAAGCCAACCCTAAGGGCCAAGCACTTCATTCTCATCCATCATCCTGAGAGCAAAGAAAAGGGAGATTCACGTTTCCTTAGGGCGATGGCAATGGCTGCGGTTGTCACCTAATGGTGATTGATGGGCAGGGTTACGCCACTTCACCTGGGCCAATGTATATCCAGCTCATCCAGGGAACATGTCGGCTTTGACACCTGGGCACCACTGTTTCTGTTTATTTATTTATTTTTGTGGTTGTTGATGTTTTGTTTTATTTGCAGTACTGACAATCCGGAGAAGAATAAGTAACCAAGCAGTCGGAACACCTACATAAACAGGTCAGTGTAAAAGACGTCTGATGTCTGACAACAGCACACATGGTGGCCAGGAAGAGAACAACAGCTTCTATCAGATCTGTAGTGATCTGTAATGATTTATCTCTGGGTTTAAATTGTTGATTCTATGACAACTTGTTTATTAGTAAAACATTTAGCCAGCCGCAAAATCAATTTATATGTATCCTTATGTACATATAATTATAAATATATGCACATATATAAGATTTTCATACACATACACACATACAGCATGTACATATA
>NC_024311.1:16305595-16353360 GCF_000523025.1 Cynoglossus semilaevis | reverse complement strand
ATACATATATACACACACATACATATATATGTATATATATATATATATACATATATATACAAACACACATACACATACATATATGTATTACACATATCCGTATTCTCAAGCTCCTCCTGTGCCGTCTTTCTGTTGTTACTGCCTCTCTTTCTACAGCACAGCCTTTTCTTGTCAATCAACACCATGTCAGGTGTGTTGGCCTTCACCACTTTGTCGTTCTGGTTTTAGAAGTCCCACAGGAGCTTAGCTTGGGCATTTTTGACACGCTCAGGAAGTGTCTTCCAGTCTGGCCTTGGGGGAAGGTGGGAGAGGAGGCCGAAATGGAGGAGGAAGATGAGGAGCAGAATAACGTCACTGTCGCGGAAGTACCGCCGCGCAGGGAGTTTAAATCAACCAGCTACGGAAATGAAACAGCTTTATTAGCTTAGCTAAATGTGGAATGGCAATTATAAATGTGATTCATAAATAATGACGACGACAACAGCCTCAGTGCTGATATAGTTCCACTGTGCAAAAGTCACAGGTGCGGTGTAAAAATAAGGACAGAAGAGAGGGGGAACGTACGAACTGGGAGACGGAGAGAGAGGACAAGGTAATAACAACGTTAGGATTTTATTTAATGTGCTTTTATATGATATAAAAATGAGTGGGGCTTAACTTTGATCAATAAATTACAGACAGAACTATATATTGAATAACAACGCTTTAGTCACACACACAATTTTGAATAACAACGCTTTAGTCACACACACGAGGGCGCACAATTTAGCAACATCAGCCCACAACGGTTTTTGAAGAATTTGAATTTGGAAGACAAAAACCACCTCTTGCTGATGGTAACTTGGATAACGTCATGGTTTTGTGCAAATTATGCTACAAAGAGTGTTGTTATCACTGATAGCGAAAAGATGTAGCCAGGCCACGATGAAATGATGGAGGTCAAAGCCAGAAACCTTTTTGGTAAAAACGAGAATTAAGATTAATTAACAATTTAGCCTCTAATAAATTAAATTATATCAAATATGTTAATCTTTGGAAAGGAACTTCCTTTCACAATCACAAACTACCTCATGCACACAGACACCTTCTATACAACCTGCTAACACCCACATTTTTTTTTAGACAAATTAGATCAGGTGCCTCAAACTTCTGGCCTGGGGGCCACATCTGGCACGCAACCCAACTACAAGAGGCCATTAGTAGATGTCAATAATAGTAAAAAAAATAATGTAGTAAATTGTCTTTAATGTTTAATGTGTAAACACTTTGTATCTGTTCTTATTGATGAGCGTTCTCCTCCCTAATCAAACAAGAGTCAAAGAAACGCGTGTCCTGTCAGAAGTCGTTCTAACCATGATGCACGCCCAACAAGGTTGTCTTCATTTGTCCCTGCTCCCATTGACATTGTTTTTCATATAATATGGAAAGCTGATTGGTGCAAAACAACACTGTCTTCTATAAATGGAAATACAGAGAATAAATAGCCTCCAGGAAGAAAAAAAAGATACCATTGTGTACCATCAGGAACCGCTGCCCCCTCACTTGCAGTGTGAATAGTTCCTAAAGCCTAGAGGTGACAGAAATGGGAGATTCGTGCAGACACCCACCACTGGGAGGATGACACATACAAACCTAGACATTGATGCTGCTATTGCAACACAGTAACCAAGCAACAGGATACCTCATACACTGACCACTGGAACACATCATTAGAAATATGGGTCTGTCCCTCTCCCTCCTTCTCTCTCACACTCTCTCTCTATCCGTTTCCTCTCTCTCTGCATCTTTTCACCCACTTTTTCCTCTCAGACCCTGCAGACATGACTATTTCAGACAGAGAAACAGCTGAAGAGAGCCTCCTCCTCTGCAGATTTATTTTCCTCCACCTACTCTTTCACTGCAGTATTAAACACTTTTTCTTTTTATCTGGTCCCTGCTCCTCTGACTTCCTCCTCCCTCTTTCCAACTACTGCTTTATATCCTGTGCTGTTTTTGCCCTGATGCCTAATTATAAGGCTGTTCATCTGAATGTAGGTGTTAGGCCGGGGTAAGTCAACAAATTCTAAGACAGATGTGAACATTTTCAAAAGGTGTTCAATTTTAGTGCAAATAAAAACATGTTGAGACACATCTTAGTTTGGTAATTTGATCAAACTTATAATTAATTTAAGCAAACTTAAAAGGAAAGCTAGAATTATTCTGGATTTAAAACTATTTACAACATTCTGATCTTGCGCTGTCTGACGTTTTTAATGTAGCGAACGTGAAAGAAGATCTCAGTCCATGGACCAGTCAAAGACGCTGGTTTAGACCTGGTGCAAAGGTCATGCCACAGAACTCCATAGACCTAAATAGTGGTCACGTATGTAGAGAAACACCAGAAGATTTTGTTACTTCTACCCCCACAATTCTTATAGAACTAAAACACAGCAGGAGACGTGACTTCTATACTAAGAGTAAAATGTCTTTAATTTCACTGATATCCTATGTTTTTTGGGGATGTACAACACCACATGCTCTTCCTCTGATCCTTAAACTCTTGTCTTGAGTTTTGCAGACTTGTCGCCCGATCCTTAAACTCTTGTCTTGAGTTTTGAACTGCAGACTTGTCGCCATCCTCCTCTCCCTCCTCTGGTCTCATGTCACATCCTGCCCCACCACTTTATCCCTCTATTGCTGCTGGACCCTGCACCTCCTCCTTCATCTTAATAGTATTCACCTTTTCTTCTGAGAGGCCTGCCACTGCAGCAGACAGGTGTGCATTTCACACACTATTTGTTTCCCTGTTTTGTCATTCTAGGCAGCGCCAGCAGTCATCATTAATAACCTCAGACCCTCACGCTGCCTGTTTCTGTCTCCCCCGGCTGCACTTTTCTCCAACCTGTTGGCAGTGCTCCTGTTACAAGCCTCTGACGCACCAAGGACTGAGAGCAGACCAGACAAATGGGAAACCAGACTCAGACATCAAGGTGTGCCTGATGATACAACGAGCCAGAGTGAACCGGTAGAATCCTAATTTGATGATAATCGCATTAAAAAAAAAGCACAAAATAAACAAACCACTGTAAGGATCTGATATCTACTTAAATTATACCATGCAAAAAAATGAAAACAGCAAAATAACTTATTGAACAGAATTAAACATTTCTATTGTGTGGCTTAAAAAAAGAAAAAAAATTACATTTCTCTGCACCACATCTGTCAATCTAAACAGAATCTGTACCCAACACATGACCTGTGTTTGCATTAAAATAAATAAAAATAAGGCAACACATGACCTGTGTTTGCATTAAAACAAATAAAAATAAATATAATAAATAGAATTAACAAAGCCAGCTGAACTGAAAGTGAGCAGAGGATTCACACACCGTTGGACCAATTCCACTGAAAAACAAACAGCCCAACGCCGTCTGCCGCCTTCCAGTACGTAAACAAAGCGTCACTTTTTCCAGGTTTCTATTAACAAGTGACACAAAGTTGGTTAAATGAGTCGCACAAGTAGTAACTTGTAGTAAACTCCTCATCTGTCCACTGCGTCATTATCACATTAGTTGCACCGCTTTATGGCTTTTTCCGCCATCTGAACGGGGGCAGATGAACCTGTGAGCGACACATGTGCGTGGTATGACAGTGACATCCCTGAGACGACAGGCTGCCCTACTTTCCTCACAGCCGCTCAGTCAAAGTTACACCACAGAGGGTTTGGAAACTCAAACATGCAGCGTGAGGTCACAGGACAACATCTCAATATGTGGCACGATCAAAAGAGAAAAAAAAGACATCGAAATTCTTTTCAGTTCCTGGAAACTATCGCGGCATAAGCTCTGAATATACCGATTAGAATCCTAACACTAGAAACACTGGAACATAGTGTTCCAGTGACTTTCACACTGGAGTTTAGTTAGTTAATACTTTACTTTGCAATGATCAAAGCCCTGCCCCTAGTCTCTCTGTGTGTGTGTTTGTGTGCGTGTGTGTGTGTGTTATGCCCCCTAATGGACAGACAAGTCATCTCGGTTGTTTTTATTATCTCTAAACTGAACACTGGAAGGGTCAACAGTGTGGTCTAACACTGTAATTTACTGCCAATGTTTGATTGTCTCTTCCAATACAATTTCCTGCACTGAGCATCTGTTCCCTCGCGGCCACGGAACAAATGCAATCAACAGCCTAAACAGTTTATTTAAGGTACATTTTATGCACTTGGTGCATTTCCCCGTCTCCCGCACGAGGACATCAGTTTCCTTTCAGGACAGGCTTTTGTGATGTTTATTGCCATTACATCACTACATTGTCCAGCTCTCGGAGGGAGGAACAATGCTTATCTGATTGGTCATGACTGAAACCGTGTCCAAAGACAATACATTTCTCAAAATCCAACCTAATTTTCCAGTGCCTCTGTTTGCCTGCAGCCAAAAATCAATTGCCACAGCGTGTGCACTCACAGGCTGCACCAGTGAGTCACAGAAACACACCCCTCAGTCAGATGTAAGGCTAATAGTTATGTTTGCTTTTCTACTCGTCTGGTTTATGACAGCAGTCTTTCTTCACAGCTAAACTGCACTCTGACATTACAAGTGTATTCCTACTTTTCTCTGTCTTTCATTTTCTTTTTTTCTTCCCATCACTGGAAGGAGCTTTCCTTAGTCACTGCACTGCCTTCACCTCCTCATTTCCACCAATACATCACCTGCTTGACTTTTCTCTCTCTCTCTCTCTCTTTACTAGTTGTTTCTTTTCTTTATCTGCGTTTTATCTTTACAATATACTCCAGCTCTGGCTTTATAAGGTCATGAAAGAATCCGACCACCGCCTTCTGTGAGCCAGTGTCCAGTTGCTTTAATTATGATGGATAGAGTAATTTCTCAAGGCGCCTTTTGCCAAGAGGCTTGAACCCACTATGCTTTCTCACAGCTTTAATGACTTTTTAATAGAGCTTTCTCCCAAACCTACATCACCGAGTGCGAACGAGAGTCGCCGACAAATCATTGCTGTTAAGGGCAGGTAATGGTAGAGCAGGACATGGGGGTCCACTCTGCCCATTAAGTAACAGCAGTGGTTCTGATGTGGGCTTTGCAGTTACTGGGTCACACCCAGCTGGAATGCCTTTCTTAAGAACAACTTGTCCGAGAAACTGTTGACTCAATTTGTAACAACCTGCAGGAAATAAAGGAATTACACGGTGAAATGAGTTGCAGGTTTAAGTGTGGGATGTTGAGCACTTCATGCAAAATGTGTCGTTTCATGGTCCGCAGGAGATTTTATTAAATCTCTGCAGACCCTGCTGCTTCGAGTGTACATAAGGAGAGTAGTGATTTTCTTTAGGTGAGATTTGTGGATAAATCGCAATCACGAGTACAGGAATGAAAAACACATTTCATGAGATAACGTCCGCTGCAGCATTTCTCTGAGACCCAACATAAGGTATTGAAAAATAATTAAAATAGAGTATCTCAACACATCCACAGACAGATGCTCATACAACAGGGGATGCAACGATCCTAATACCCATGTTGGTATCAGGCATGATACTCCGATCAGTAACAGCTTTTCACCACATCTGTCAGCCAGTGTCATGTGTTTTCTTACTATAGTACACTCGACTTCCTCGTCATCATTGGTGATTTATGTAGGAAAGGAAAAGGAACTAATTGTCATTGTGACACAGCACATCACTGCACACAACGAAATGTGACCTCTGCAACCTTGAACCCCTCTGGACCCAAGTCCACTTCCTTAAAAAGCCACAAAGCCACCACTGCCAACAACCTCAGCCATTACAATCTTTACATTTTAGTACGTAACAGATCTACTTGGCCGAATGCTTTTCCTGGGAGGTTGAAAACACCTGTCACTGAATGAATATAAAGGTAAACAAATGAGACACAGCAGTAAAAGGATTACATGAAACAGAGCACATTAACACACGTTAACACGATCACCGAGCTGCAGCCATGTCCATGCAGAAGCTGGAAAATCACCGTGGCATTCTTAACAGAAGAACATTCATTAGGTCCTAATTGTTTTTTGGTCCTTGGTGTCAGTACCTGACCAGAACTGGCCCCTAGTTCAGGAGTTTGAGACCCCCAATTTAGAGATGGTACACAAGTAGAATTTCTCTGATTACTGCAGCTTCTTACCAGAGTCACAAAATTTGAGATTTTGATTTAACCTTATGACCCTGGAAAGAATTCAGCAGAAAATGACTGAATGATTATCATGCATCCAGACACATCTAACCAAAGACAAGCGATAAAGTGGATCAAACCATTGGAAAACCCCACTCATCCTACCGAATCACCAAATATCATGGTATATTTGTTAGAGACAGGCTGCCTTTAATAGAAAGGGATTTAGAAATGATGTTTGAGTATTCACTAACAACACTCATATGAGCCACAGCACAACCTCATTTATCATCAAGCACAGGGACAACATCTCAGACAAGTAACAATATTTATTCCTGGTTACCGTTATTGCCGTTGCTGTCATAACATCACAGATGCTGATATGATATTAAGAGCCTGTCACTAATATCCTCCAGTGGGAAGACAAAAGGATGACAAATCTCAGGTGCTTTTATTTACTTGGTTATTTTTATGTTGCATCTTACACCACCTTCATAGGATTTGACCTAAAGTTTAAAAAAAAAATTATAATAATTAGAGCTGTTACAGTGATAGAGTGTTTTAATCTGATTAATCACAGGGCAACTCTGATGAAGACAATATTAATCAGTCTAAAGTCTCTCCAAATCTATTTTGTCCTGCACTTAATGAAGTTGGTTTGACCCAGGAATCTGACCTGAAGTTAAAGCCTCCACCAGCCCATGCTGGGCGTTGAGATCTTATCCAGACTCCAGATGCTTTGTGAAACATCAACATCAATACGTGTCTCGACTGTTAGAGCCTTAATAAGTGGACGGACGGAGGAATTATTGGATATACAGTCTGCTTTATTCTGCCAATGCTTTAAAATTCTAAAAGAAATAATTTAATCCGATTACCGATTTTCACAAATTAATTATGGTGATTAACATTAATTTCGACAGCTCTAATAATAATAATTTAAAATGATATTTGTGATTTAGTTATTGCACAAAAGTAATTTAGAGATTATTTTCATTCATTGATTAATTGCTTCCTTCTCTGTGGTTGTTGTGGAAGCTGGAGCCAATCCTAGCAGAGACTGATGGGGTTACATCCTGGACCGTGTGCCAGTCCATCACAGCGCAGACACATAAAGACCGACAATAATTCACATCCACCCTTGTGGTCAATTTAGAATGAAGGACTGACCTAATTCCGCAGAGATTTTTTTGGACTGTGCGAGGAAGAGGGAGACAATCCATGACGAGAAACCAATACACAAGACATATACCTACATTCTGAAATCTGTAATGAACAAAACTAATATCTATTCTGAAAATCCTAAGTCTTAACTCCACTGGTCACACTGCCGTGAGTTGGCTTTGTCAGTTGTTCAGCTGCCGTCTTCACAGAGCCTGCTCTGTATGTGAACGGTCCCAATGCAATCTATTCAATCTCTCAGCTTCTACACCAGATAAATCCTTTACTGTAAATGTAAAACTGTCAATTGGCCACATTGCTGACTAACACATTTGTCAGACAGGCCTTCGAGACTCATCAGCTCTTTAGCACAAATTTGGCTCAGACTGCAGAATCAGCACTTTGATTAAAAAAAAAAAAGCTTATTATTATATGTCTTGTTGCAGAGATGTGAAGCAATACATTTTGTTAAAAGCAGTTAAATTTTAAACCCTATCAAAACTTGCCTAAACACATGGCAGTTATGCAATAAGGGGGTGGCGGGGAGGGTGCCTTGATTTAATTAGTGTCACTTGTGGCTATTAAGGTTTGTTTTATTTAAAATCTGTTTTTAACACATCAGCATTAATATTAAATCTAATGCTGCCCTTTGAAAGTGCTCTGCTGTACTCAGTTTGTATTGATAGCAAACGGCTGACAAAGCAAATTAACACAGCCAAAAAGTAGCAGATCAAGAGGCAAAAAGCCTTTTTGCTAATGAGGCAAAAGAAAGTGCCTGATGAAGGAGAAAATGGAAATTAGGAATAAAAGCTGAATGTTTAAATATTTCATTCTTTTCATTTGGGATATGTTGTGCAGCCAGAGCACGCCTTTTTTAAATGTTAATTTTAATTTACGACTTTAGCAAATGTGGCATTGAAGTGACTCCATGTGGTCATGTACTAATATGTACTCAGAGCTAATCACTGTAGCACATGACAGAATCTGATTATGACATAATTATGTTTGGGTTTTTTTTTTTTACTTAATACAATTTTAGAACTGTGCCTTTCAGCTCATCACTGATGTTACATGGTGGGGGGAGAAAAAAACATAAATTCACTCAGCTACAACAAATAAAGCCAGTGTACAGAGACCGATTATTTCCTTTAGCCAGTATACGTGTTACATACGTTACACACTGTGCTACAAGAACCAAAAAAAGGCCCATTCTCTGAGTCAGCAGGTACACTGCCTCACATGCAAGAAGCCTTACGATACAGAAACGAACTACAATGAAACCACAGGGTTGTGTTATTTGTCAAGGAGAAGTTTGAGTGGAGAAATTACATGTTTTGTTCAAGGGCGCGTTTTATAGCCTCAAAGTGTCGAAAAGGCCTCTTTGAAAATCTTTAACAAGAACACACTTTAGAATGTTGACAACGTACCATATAACAGCAGGACAAACAGTTGGAACCACAGAGGGAGAGTAAAAGGTAAATTCAGAGTTTGACCTAATTGACCCATATCAAACATTCAGGGTCCTGGCCTCTGGATTCAGACCACAGACTACCTGTGCACCTGCACAGGTAAACATTACAATCACACTTTCCCTCTGGTGGTCAAAGAGAGTCAAAGTTATTTAACTTTGTGCTTCAGTGAACTCTTTTTCCTTGGGCAAAAACCTGGCTGCCCAGTAGCGCTAATGCTAATGCTATTGCTAATGCTAGTAGAGTTTGTTTTGTTTTGTTTTTAGAACTAATCCAGAGAACACCTATTTTGAAGGATAGTTTTATTCTACGTACAACATACAATCAATGATTCCCTCAATATTCCAATCCTCATAACATGGCTGAGTAAATTAATGTGATATAACTCCAGCGTAAACATGAATGAGTCCTGGAAGCCACAAAAGTACAATATAAGACGTAGCGACGCAGTACGTATTGCTTATTAAGATGCACAACTTATTATGAATAATGATAATCACGCCCAGGTGGAACATCGTACAAGTCAATAATTATGTACAGTTTTGATTATTGGAGCATCCAGCCCCGAGCTTTGGGTGCGATACTTCAACATTTTAAACCGATATATTTTCAAATCGTTCATTTTGGGTCAATTGATGAACAATTGGGTGATTTAGATAAACTTAATAATAATAATACATTTTATTTCTTACCTCCTTATCCAGGACTTGACCTCGTTTTGAATCCAAAGTCCACGTATTGTAATGTTTCATAGTCCCATACAAAGAAAGAATTGTTCATTGTATTCCATGTGGCTGTTATATGTTATCTAACATATAATACTGGACACGTGTTATGACACTAGAAAACAAATCCCGGTGGATTTGGCAAAAGGGGATTTTCTTCTTCTTTCTTTTTTCAAACGTCCAAAAAGAATTTGAGTAAAACAATTTTAATGTTTTAGAAACTTCCACAGAGGGTGACAATAAAAAGTAAAATGAAGGTGTTCTGTTAAAAGGGAGACAAACAAATGACACGCTGGTTGAGGAGAAGAGTTAGGAACGGGGGCGTGTAATCAAGAAACCGGAAGTAAAAACAAACAGACACACAGAGGTTGAGAAAAAAGTAAAACAGGAAGTGAAACAGACACCACCAACTCTTCAGAAAGAAGAAGAAAAAGGGAAACAAAACAAACAAAACTGCTTACAAATCATGATTACAGACGATGGTACTTTAAAGGGAATTAATTAAAGGAAAATTACATTCTTTTTTATACATACACACCTACTGTAGACATTGGTTCAGACATTAGGAAGCAGAACTGTGTTTTTACTGCAACGTGATTAATTTTCTGAGGACTGAATCTTCTCATGGATCTAAGATCATCAGGGAGCTAGAGTTCAGTTTCAACATTTTTATCCTGGTTTATCCACGATCCTGGATTCCTTTTCTTTCTTCAGTAGTGCAGATTATTTGCATTCCTCTTTGTCTAAGGAAGCACCTGTGGGTTCGTCCATGTCTAAAGCCCCCTCCTCTTCCAGAGGCCACAGTGACACGATACATTTTTCTTGTAATAATATTATTCAAGGATTAATGTGCCTGGTGGTTGTGTTGCCTTTCAGAGAGATTATTCAAATAATTTCATACCACGCATACTTCAGCAATCACATCCTTTTGTATCACCTAATTTGTGATTACAGGCCTAATTGTCTGTATCAAATCACTTTCATTCCAAGATCAGCATCCAAATATATGTATATAAATTTAGTGGCATGTCAGAGGACTAAAGGGATAGACCGCAGCATTCGGACAATGTAGCCCCGGGAAGAGGTAAAAACAAACAGAGTACAGAATAATAAAGATAATTTCATCTGATGCCCGTGAAGCTAATATCAAAACCACAGACCGTATTTATTCTATTTGTCTGAATCTTATTAAAGTATTTGGACTGGAAATGCTGCTTGGCTCCAACAAAGCCTCCCATCATTTCCTAACTCAATTATATTAAAAACATAATATTTGGCATTGTTATGGATAGCAAAAATTGAATTGCAACGGCATTGGCTCACAGCCTCTGAACTGGATCGCAGCCTCTGTCTCCCTGTAGCCACAGAGGCTGCAGCAGTAATACTGACCGGGCTGAAGATGACGCCTGTACATGTACGTATAGAATATATAATATATGTATGTGTGTGTATGTATATGGAGCTGTGTGTGTGTATATATGTATATTTATATGTGTATATATATATACATATATACTCAAAACATGGTGTCGTAATGTCCATGTATCTGTATTGGATTTCTGAACGGACGTTAAGGTAGAGTCCACGTCTTCCAACAAAACGTCAGTTTGCCGGTAATTTACAGCCAATTATGCAGCGTAAGAGTTTGGACTGGTCAGACAAAAGATGAGGAGTGTTAACCAATCACTGTGATTTTCTTTTCTTTTTTTTTTAATCAGAGTTTCTAATAAGTGGTGAGGAGAGAAATCAGTGTGAGAATGATAACGATTTTAACAGTGTCTCCGAAGATGTTTTTACTCACGTGTCAGAAATGCATGATAACTATCTTAGTGTGTGTGTGTGTGTCGACATTTACATGCACCGAACGTCACACTCTCTGAATTTACAACTGAGTTTTTGGGGTTTTTTTGCTCAGTTTTTCAAACTCTTTTTCGCTCATCTTGATTTCACACGTTCATTTGGAGGCCCCTTCAGAAAGTAATTATAGTTTTATCTTTAGCCCAACCATACTGATATTCACACCATTAATTTTTACTTATCGTGCCTTACAGCAAGGAGACCATGGATTCAATCCCCTGTGTATGTGGCCCTGTTAATTAATTAATTAATTAAATAATTAATAATTAAGTTATGAGTATAGCAAAAAAAACACATTTGTTACGTCAATGTGAAGATCCATTAAACGCACTATAAAAGATGGAGCCAAGATGTTAAATTAACTCAGGTTTAAATATATATATACAGTATAGATAACAATAGCAGTAATTTACTGTGATTCACTGAAAGAACCTGACTTTTTTATTTTTTATTTTTTTCATTATCGTTATCATTTGCTCTCGTTACAAACACCTCAGCCAAAGCTGAAAAACCTCATCATTCCCAGTGACAACTCGTCGACTGATGCATGACACACACTCTCTCTATGAAAGGCCGGTCCTCTCACTCCACAGTGTGTGTGTGACCTTGAAGGTTGACGCTGCCAACAATAGTAAACACAAGTCGGACATGATCTCTCTACAACGTTCTTGTCAAGTCTTTTTCCCATGAAGTACCCACTTCCACAGACGCATTGATCCAAAAATAGCAGAGATTATTGAGTTGGAAGAATGTGGATACGATGGTGCAGTCGTTAAGACTCGAACCTCCTCCTCCTCCTCCTCCTCCTCCTCCTCACACACCTTGTACTGAGCTGTGGAAGTCTGCATTTTTAAAGGCAGCTGCCAACTTTAACTTAACTTAAATATCAATGGGGGGGAGGGGGTTCTGCGAGATTTTGATGTTCCTGGAACAGATTCACACAATGATCTGTAAAAATGGGAGGGTTATTTGTATTGAGGTCTAAGTCAAACTGACAGTAAGAGCTCACCCTCTGTCGCTGATACGACTATTCATGAAGCATGTTTAATAAAAAATATTATTTTTAAATACATATTATTAAAAACACTTCTATTTATTTTAATCTTATTAATTTGTTGGTTTTTTTTTTATTTCACTTGAGTGTAAGCACCACATTCACTTCTCCAGGTTGGTGGTCTCTGTGGGTCTCCCAGTTCTCCAGGTTAATCACACTGGTGGTTTATCAGACCAGCAGAGCGGCAGCAGAGTCACATCTCGATGGCACACAGAGAACATCGGCACCGAAACAGACACACACACACACGCACACACACACACTTCCCCAGCAGTCGACCTGAAAAGTCACACTGAAATTGCGATTCCACATTGGAGGCAAATTACATTTCTCTGTGCCTCCCAATTAAGCTCTTTGTAGGGATAATAAATTTGGCTGCAGACACAGTTGGTCGGTCGGTCTGGTTTTTGTTCACTTAATGTGGGCATGAAGCACTGACGACATGACTGGTCATTTGTTTGAGCGCAGGCTCAGTGAGATTGACTTCTTTTTCTGGCAGGAGGCAGAGCCACGGCTCAGGCCTGTTGTTCATTTGCCAGTGAAGTTTGATGCAGTGTTGACTACAGCAGCCTCAGTGAACGGGTTGGACTGAGTTAAAATCCAACACAACGGTTCGGCTGTAAGTGTCAACAACCGACCATACTCACAGTCGTTCCTGTGACGTCTGAGAACACAGAGAAACCCATAGGGAGGAGGGGGTGCCTCCCACATTGGGAACCACTGTACTATACCATAATACACATAATAAGGGCTCATTTAGCTCGTCACTAGTGAAGTTCTGTACATATTTTGCATGAAATATTTGTTAAAGAGGTCAGTATCAACCGTGTACTCATCCATCCGTCCGTCCGTCCGTCCATCCATCCATCCATCCGTCTGTCATTGTTTTTAACACCCAGTCCTGATCTCTGTTGACCACTTCGAGTGAATAACGCTGGTCATTCTTGATCATATTTTAGTCTAAATGGTTTGGATAAGTTGAAGATTTCTCAGGCTGATGTTACAACTTCCAGGCACTGAGCATTGAGTTTCCATTATAATCATTCATGTTTTTAAACACCCCTCAAAACAAATGATGAAATCAGAGAAAATAACACATGAAGGAACCTAGCTGTGATTTGTCTTAAAACTTTTTGACTTACCCTAGTATCCCCCGTGTACAGACAGTTTCCAAGTTTACTTTTTTCTTAGAATTTTCTGCCAGCATTACCCCCGTGTACAGACAGTTTCCAAGTTTGCTTTTTTCTTTCATAGAGTAGAATTTTCTGCCAGCATTATCACAGTTCTCCTTCACATCTTTGCTCATATTTTGTTCTACAGAGTTGTCTTTTCCGATGTCCCACCATCTCAGAATCTCCTCCTCCTCCTCCTCCTCCTCCTCCTCCTCCTCCTCCTCCTTCTCCTCACACTTCTATAGGCTGCGTTTGCACGACTCTCCCAGGCCTTAGAATCTGTGCGACGCGCTCACGTTCCTCCTTTACGTGGCGTGCCGTGGCTTCATTGTGTCAACCTAAACCCTTCTGTCTTTGACATAAATATCTCATAAGTTTGTCGTGTTGCTTTCACTGACACTTAGACGACCCTTTCAGTGTTTTGTACCTAAGAGGCCTCTAAAAAAGTGTGACAGCTGCTCCAACGGTCGTGCGGTCAAGACGCCGACGGAGACGGCAGACAGGAAAGAGGCGGGTCATCAGTTTGTCTTCTGCGTCCTCCTCCTCCTCCTCCTCCTCCTCCTACTCCTGCTTCTCCTTCACCTCCTCACCACCACAGTGCTGAGCTGTGGACTTGAAGCCAGTTAAGGGGTTTGGGTGCAAACAAACAGCCCATTTAGTAGCATCTCCCCTCCATTTAGGCCGTCATTACGGCCCTGAAGGCCCTGGCTCAGCACTGAATTATGAATTAAGTTGTCAGGAGAGCCTCTGCTTATGAGCTGAGGGGGTCATTTAAATTTAATTTGAAAAGGGATTCTGTGAAGAATGTATGCTCAGCAGCCTCCTGTGGAACTCTTACATCAGAGCGGAGAAGGGTAAGTACTGACGAGGGCAGGTGATGGTTGCAAAGGCATCGGCTCGCTATAATAACGTGTAGCGTTTGGTAGAGTAGAAGCAACTAGACACTGACATCAGCACAGACAGAGTTATTGATCTTCTTCGTGGCCAGACGGTTGTTGTTTGCAGACGTCTTACCTGGGAGACGTCTTGGATCACGTTGAATTTTTAATAATTGTCTCAGACTGATGGAATAAAGAGTGCGTATTTTACATTGACAAGGAAAGTGGATTTTAGTGGAGCAGCGACCGTAGCAGCGAGCTTTTTTTATTCAACAAGTTTATATACTTGATCTTGAAGATCAGCGGTTCAAACGGCCGTAAATGATTGGTTGTTGACACTCTGACTGACGATTGGTAACGACCTTTCCACAACCCTATAAATTAAAGTTGAATTTATTATTATATGAATTTATAGTGTATTTTATTAATATTGCCGAGATTGTGACTGTATAAATACACACACACACCTTATTAATATAAATAACCAAGAAAAGATTCAAAAGGTGTTTGATTTCAGCAACTTCAACATTTTTAAGACACGTCTCTCAAGCGTTTGAGAACCTTTACCAAACTATCGATACATCTTTGTCAAGCCGTTTCTTATGCGATCAGTCTATTCCACTGAAAAAAAGATGAGGTTTGAAATCAAATCAAACGTCCATTTTTTAAACGAACCTGAACAGAAGGATTTTGAAATTAATGAACCTTCGCAGCAGCTTTTGATCTCCCGTCATCTGAGGAAACTGACAGACTATTTCAAAGGGAACTTAGTGCCTTTAGTGGATTTTACTGCTTACATAAGGCAAAGGCATGGGCCATGACCTGGTGTAAGACCCCCACCCCCCGACCCCCCCCCCTCCAAAATTCTACACAGAAGAGAAGTTCAGATGGAAACAATGTTTGTAAAAATGTTCAGACCTCAGTGGAGGACACGTCAAGAAGTAGCCTGTTTTCATGAATCTAGATTAGCTTATAGCTGACAGGCTAACTACCAAATGGATTGTGACAAGCTGTGGACTGCTTAATGTAGTAGCGGACGTCGGCTTCACTGCATTTTAAAAAGAAACTTTGGGGTCATTGACAATTCCCGGGATTTATTATTTCATCAATAGCAATATACAGATTCTACATTTCTCAATTAATCAAGATTAATCATGGTGAATCGTTAATCGTTATTAATCGTGATTAATCGAACAGCCACAGCTAGACACATACACAGTACACAGTATATATACAGTACACACACACACACACATACTGTATATTACATTACATTATGTACATATATGTACATATATGTGTATATATGTACATACAGTATATGTACATATATGTGTACATATATGTACACATATATGTACTGGTGGTAAAAGCACATTATTCTACATGTCTGCTGAGCATATACACTATATATGTACATATATGTACATATATATGTACATATATGTACACATATACTGTATATGCTCAGCAGACATGTAGAATAATGTGCCTTTACCACCAGTACATATATGTGTACATATATGTACACATATATGTACTGGTGGTAAAGGCACATTATTCTACATGTCTGCTGAGCATATACAGTATATGTCTACATATATGTACATATATATGTACATATATGTACACATATATGTACATATATATGCTCAGTACTGTACTGTACTGTACTGTACTGTACCGTACCGTACCGTACTGTACTGTACCGTACCGTACCGTACTGTACTGTACCGTACCGTACCGTACTGTACTGTACCGTACCGTACCGTACTGTACTGTACTGTACCGTACCGTACTTTACTGTACTGTACTGTACCGCCACCTCATCTACCACCCTGCAGTCCCCGAGGCCTTTGAACCACTGTGTCTTTTATCATTACAGAAATATTCTGCAGTACTTTGAAAGAAAAAAAAAAGACAGAGACGACTCATCTGTCTGGCTGTGGTGTGCTTTGCTTCTTACCCGGTGTCTTTTAATGATGACAGCACAATCGACCATGACAGTCCTGTGACATTGTCTTACTCAAAAAACCCTCCGGACAAGACTGTTGTCCCTCTGATCCCAGGAGACCCAAAACAGGAGCTGCTGCCAAGTTACAGCCGTTCAGCAAATCTCTCAGGGACCATTGATCGTTGTCACAAAAGGTCTACGTGAAGGGGACTGGTCCCTTCACAGAGGAGCCGAGGAAAATCTCACCCACATGAGTGTGTGGGAGAATAAAACAAGTGGGAGGATTTCATTTGTCTGATTTTGCTTCGTTTGATTCCGTGTCATCATTTGTTCCACATTTTGTTCCTCTTGGATCCCGCTGACATCTAACACTTCTCCCCCCACGTGGCGCTGGACCAGTGCACTTCTTTTTCCCCGCTTTCTGTCCATATGCTAACCAGTGACCTGGAGGTGTGATGACACTGTGCTCCAGCTGGTGAACTGCCACCCCCAGCAGCCAATCAGATGGCCTGCAGGGCCAACGAAGAGGATGCGGGGAGAGGGGGAGGAGGGGTGAGAGTGATTTGAAGGGTGAGGGGGATGCAGGGTGTCCCGGTCAGCTGTCTGTCCTGACGTGATTCAATCTTACTACACACTAGAATGCAACCTTATCCTGACTGCTGTCCATTCACACTCTGTTTTTGTCAACTACATTTGTCATCCTTCCGTCCGCCCCCGCCTCGCCCCCACTCCACAGTCTGTCTCGGACTGACAGCTCCCAGGACAAGGAGACAGAGCCTGGGACAGGCGAAGGATGTTGGAGGAAAAACTGGCCTTATGAGGCACACACACACACACACACACACACACACACACACACACAGGGGGTGGTACTGTATGACAAACAGAAAAGGTAAATAAATATAACAAATATTCCTTTACCACCATCTCTTACATCACTTAGATAAATACGCATCAGGCAGGCTTTTATATCTATGTATAATTATTAAGCAAATATTAGATGTTTGGACGGGAGAGATTCAGAACGTCAGGAGTTCAGTTCAGTCTTTTCACCGAGCGGAGAAGTAAATTATGAAGATTTCAGGTGAAGATTCTTTGCTCAGTGATATAAATAAATGAAGACGTGTCGTCGCTGCACACTAAGGCTGCGGAATGCAAATCGTCCCTCGTGAATTCTTCAATCATTTAAGGCATTAAAATGAATCATTTAAAATGCACGTCTGACTTTTGAAATACATCGCCCTGGATATTTTGTAGCCTTCTCTGTCCTCCGTTTGACTCCTGGCCCTTCAGTCATCCACCGTGTGTCTTCAGCACGACAACAAGTTCACTGGCAGACGTCCACCGCTCATATGCACATTCATAAATATATATATATATATATATATACACACACAAACAAAGTAGCTGTGGATAATTATTATTAATAATAATAAAAATAATTGAGTCCCTTATTCATTTTTTTGAGTGAATCATTGCAACTGACACAGGCTGCCACAGGAGGCGCCATTGGGCATATGTAGGTCCTCTGGGAAAAATCGAGATTAGTCATAATTATTCGTGATCGTAATTAGTAACAATCAATTGTGATGGTCACAATAACAATTGTTTTGCCACAGTTATATATATATATATATATATACTACACACATATATAATTATATATGTTTATATATACATATATGTATATACTGTATATACTGCATATATATGTATGTAGAAAAAATGTATATACTGTATATATATGTATGTAGACAGAAAACAAGTTAACTTTAATAATAAATTATTATTAAATTTTATTTAACTAATAAATCATAATCAATCATGAATCATTGAGTTAAATAAAAATTTCTCAATTTGACAAAAACTTTTTTTTTTCTGCATATGGCTGCGGTAGTGAAGTCAGACGCAGATGAGGAAAAAGAGAATCAAAGATCAAACTGACTCCTTGACTTTTCTGTTTAATAAGGCCATGTGTTTTCATTCCTAATGCAAACGTAGCACTGTAGCCTTCATAATTCCCATGGTTGTAAATCCTTCCATGCTATTGGACTGGTGTTAAAAGTTCAACTGGATTTTTTAATAAAACATTTGCTGTAAGAAAAATGTCGAAATCTGCTGGAAACTTGCGTTGAGTGCAGTATGACCTAAATAACAGGAGCAGAGAGAGAGACGTTCTTCTTCTTTGCTGCTGGCGTTCACTCATTAATGCCAGCCCTGCTAGTCGCTATGATTCCATGTAAATGCTGCCCCCTTGTGAAATGTATGACCTTGGACCAGAGGAAAGGTCACAAAAGCTTTATTTTGTTTGGATGTTTCTAAGTGGCAACAGCACAAATCTGAGCATTCATGTTTATTTGATGCAACCGTTGTTTTATGTATTTAGGGAAAATCCTTTTTTTTCCCACTTTTAGTTAAAGCAACGATGGAAACTACTGGAAAGGACTGAAGCTAAATAGTGTTCACACACAAACACAAAAAAACATTAGAAACAAATAGACCTAGAAAATGATTTTATAAAAACAAGAAGTTAGCTTATTAGCATATTAGCGTTATAGGGGAATTCTGCCTCCAACTCTAGCACAGAACAGAAAAGCAGCAGCTCTGACCTTCAGAAAAACCTCCACCCTTGACCATGTGTGTGTATTTGTGTGTTGAAGATGCAATATTTGAAGTCAGAGTAAAGACAGAAACCACGTCTCTGTGACGGGACAAAAGCATCGGGTCACTGAGAAACACACACACACAACAATATTTGTTCCCCTCTCTTGGCCTGGCCCTGCCACCGCTCCTGGTGGATGGCAGACCATAGGTTCAGATGGCAGGCATTAACCCCCCACCCACTCTGTCACACGTACTACAGCTGTCACTCCCACCTCCTGTTCTTTCTGCCAGAATGACTGGGAGAAAAGCCACAGCTACAGAGCAGGGACTGTTCTGTCTCAACCGTCCTGCAGTCGTATCAGTTAAGCTAAAGCACTAGTATAGAATTAGTAATTATCATAATTTAGTACCAAGTTCTGAATGAGAGACATGTTGTGTGTGTATCACAGGTACTGGGATATTTTTTCATCTATTGCAGGGGTGTCCAACTCATGGTTCACGGACCGCATACAACCTAATTAGATTTCAAGAGGAAGGGACCAGTAGAGTCATAATTAACATCCATCCATTTTCATCCACTTATCCGTTACCGGGTCGCGGGTGCACCAGTCTCCACGACCGCCACCCAAATCACACTGCACCGTACCAACCCCCCTAAACCTTCCTGCAGGTGGTGAGTCCACTGGAAGGGACCAACTGCCCTAACCGGGATTCGAACCCTGGGGTTCCGCACCAATGACAGAGACATTGCCCCTGGGCCAAAGCGCCACCATAATTAACATAATTAACTATAATATTTTCCTTTACAAAGGATATCCTGAACATGAAGAGTTTTTTTAGTTTTTTTTATTTCAAACGTTTTTTTATTTTATTCTTTTTTTATTTCAAAATTCATCAGGCGGGCCAGATTGAACTCCCTAGTGGGCCGGTTTTGGTCCGCAGGCCGTATGTTTGATAGCCCTGATCTATTCAAAAGATTTAGATTTATTCTGTCTTGAGAGATTTAACATGACACAAAGTATCACAATCAGTGTTGGAAAATAAAATGTCAAAAAAATCGAATCGTAACCAGTGATCGAATCATAAAGATCTGTCATCGCCCTTCACTTCCATTCAAAAACTTTAGTTAAAATCAGCTGCTGTCATTGAGCAGGAATTCAATCTGAAGACAGTTCAGCTGTGATTAAAAAGTAAAATCAACAATAATAACAGTGGAAACACCTTAAACCTCAGTTTCTTAGTCTTTCCAGCTGGATGTTTTATTATTTCTGATGGTATAAACAGAGTAACATCTGTCGTCTGGAAAGTAGTCAAAACACGGTGTTAAAGACCGGTACACCCAAAAAAAAAAAAAAAAAAAAAAAGAATGATTCACTTTTATAACGACGAAACAAAGCACAGACGGATTAGACATCACACTCTTGTGACAAGTAAATAAAAAGTTGCACAACAGGTGCATACTTCATAAGATGTTTGTTTTGTTTTATTTAAAAAAAAAGATTTTTTAAAGAAAGTATTTCTTCTGGTCCGAAAAACAATACTGTCTCTTACATAAATATTATTCTGTATTATACATTGGTCCAGACCAACACATCATCCGTCTTCTGAGTTTCAGTTTCAGACCCAGCATGGTAACGGCGCGTCCACAAATCACAATATCTTTGGGATCCTTTATCTGTTTTTCCACGGATGGAGCTGCTGCAGATATGAAACAGGAGCGTCTTGACAACTGTCGTCTCGGCCCCGGACTTTGTTTATAAGTACGGTGGATGTTGACAGGTCAGAAAGAAGAACAGAGAGACTGTGTTCTCTGTTGTTCTAAGATCTTTCTCACTGTCCGCTGAAGAAGAAAAAAGCCTTTATATTTCACTGGCGTTCTATATATTTTCCAAGAATATTCAGCAACACAAAACCACCAGGGCACCGTGAGAGACGATACTCAGTACATTGGAACCTGGACCGTGGAACCGTGGAACCTTTTTTTTCGATTTGTATTCTTTCTTTAGCGGGCACCACGCTCATGTTTATCAACAATTTCCTGCTTTATTTCCATGGTCATCGTACGTTTCTTCTTCTCTTTGGACTCATCACTATTATGAAGAGTAGTGAACAAAAAAGAGAGAAAATCACGTAGATAACACAATACGGAAGACTCGCGAGAGATGCGTACAGAAGTCGACGAACACTTAAAGTGAAGCGGCGTGGGCTGCTCCGAGTGCTCGGCCACCTAGTGGCGGGGTCTGTTAGCGTGCTCGTAATTTAAAACCTTTACTCATATCTCGAAATACTCGTATGTCGAGGTCCCGTCTCTCTCCTCTGTTAGTATCCGGTAAATACTCGTATGTCGAGGTCCCGTCTCTAGTATCCGGTGTGAACAGCCATAAGTAAGGGTTCCTTTATTCAGCACCTAGGAATGAAACCATCATAGGAATAAAGTAAACATACATTTCAGGGGAATGATTTTAAATTGAGTTTTGAATCCATCCACCAATGACAGTAACTGCAACCACGGTGGCAAAGTGGTCATCAGCCGTCCTCCAGCCGCGTGGCATTTGTCATTTCTTTTACCCCTCTCCACCGGTGAAAAACTGTGAGACCTTTACTTTGACATTTGTTATTCCTGGTGCTATCATCTGCCCTCTAATTGGGAGAGGAAGTTAACTGTGTTCCAGCCACAGGCAGAAGGCAGAGGAACTTTACTGGAGTGAAGTCATTATCTCCTACTGTCTTAACCTTTTTGTCTGTTGGCATTTTCTTCATGTCTATAAATCACTGGGCAAAACTGTTTGTAAAACCAACACGTGAAAACTATCGTCATGTGATTTAATTTTATTAATCACAGAATAGCTTCACAGTCTTCATTTCTTTTATTGTTCTGAGGCATTTTTTAAATTTTTTAATTTTTTGGTATTTTGCTAATAAAATTTTCCACTAGATGATGTAAAATGTTTTGGGTTGGAGATTTGACAATTTGGACGTCCAACTGTCATAAAATGGCATATATTTTCTCTTCTTAACTCCTCCAATAACAATGTGCCAAAACTTGGAAAAATAAAATTAAAAAATGATTTTTTTTTTAAATTAAAGTACTTCTACTGAATTAAAACATCCGCCTTATCTAAAAGTTAATGTTTCTGTACTTGTTGAAGCCAAGAAAAAAAAAAGTTTGCTGCTCTTTTAATCTTCTAACAATGTCTTTTTGTCCTTTGATTATGGACGTGTAGATCCATTAAGACTTGAGCCGAAGTCCAACACGTCTGTCGAGGACGATTAACTCTTTCTTTTTTAAAAATAAAATAGACAGTCCAAATTAAACATGAAAACAAAAGTCGTTTTTTTTTTTTTTTTTTTACCATACACTGAGGCTCGTAGAGAAGTGTGTCGGTATTAAAATATTCCTTTTGAGTCTTCTCTGAGACTGAATGCTGACTTTTCAGGAAAAAAATAAGACATCCAGACACCAGACGGTGTCTTTGATCCTGCACACACTGCAAACCTCTGATTATATTAAATTCATTGAACAACTCAGACCTGATTTGGATATTCATGCTCAGAATTTCTTATTTTGATCAAATATTGAGTGGCACATGGATAAAACAAAACAACAAAAAATGTAACGTTCAAAGACATCTACAGTGATAACAATAAATGTCATCGATATTATAACTTTCCTTCGGTTCCGTAGCCTAGCGGTTAGCACGCCTGCCTTGTTAGCAGAGGGCAGAGAGTCCTGGGTTCGTTTCCCAGAGGAACCACATACTTTCGGGGCAGTGGTGGCTTGGCGGCTAAGGAAGCAGACCTGGGTCTGGAAGTTTTCAGGTTTGAGTCCACCACACTGCTGCCCAGGCTCTTGCACTGCCCCCTGCTGCCCCCTGCTGACTTTGGTGATGGGCAGAAAGCTACGAGATACGAGTATTCCGAGCTACAAGCAAACCTTCGAGCAAATTTTTGCTTTGAGATACGAGTAAAGAATTGAGATACGAGTAAAGAATTGAGATACGAGTAAAGAATTGAGATACGAGTAAAGAATTGAGATACGAGTAAAGAATTGAGATACGAGTAAAGAATTGAGATACGAGTAAAGAATTGAGATACGAGTAAAGAATTGAGATACGAGTAAAGAATTGAGATACGAGTAAAGAATTGAGATACGAGTAAAGAATTGAGATACGAGTAAAGAATTGAGATACGAGTAAAGAATTGAGATACGAGTAAAGAATTGAGATACGAGCACGCTTACAGACGCCGCCGCTAGGCGCCACCTCACTCGTTCACTCGTGTTCGTTATCTACGTGATTTCTGAGAGTAGTCAGGAGAAAAAAGAGAAGAAAAGTAAAGAATACAAATCAAAAAAAAAAAAGAAAAGTTACTTTTTTAGCAACTTAAATTAAGTTAATTCTGAGTTTATGTAAGTTACGTAGTGTACGTATAAGGTACGGTACGGAATCAAAATCGTACGGGTCAACTCTCTTCCCTCCCTCCTCCTCCTCCGCACATCCCGCCTTTAGACGCTACTGTATTATCTGTCTCGAAGGTAAGATTTCATAATAAAACCACATTTTATTTTATATCACAGAAATCCTTATATAGTATATGTAATACTATATAAAAACATGATTTTTTCCATTGCTATCAGCAATGTTTTTTACAGGATCGGAACGGATTCATTTTTCTTCCGTTATTTCTTATGGGAAAAAATGATTTGAGATACGAGCACCTGGAACGGTGTTAGGCTCGTATCTCCAGGTATCACTGTAGTTCACGTTCCTTAAAAGATGTGTCAGTTGGACAGTCACAGGCCGCAGGAAAGATAAAACATTTGGTGTGTACCTAATCAAGCGGCCCACGTGGTCTCCTGCCGTTATTATTCCTTCTGTTTCACAGCTGGACTCCAGGGGACAGAAACCAGAGTCCCAGTGAAGATTAGGACACGAGGACGGCTGTAGTCACAGTCGAGGTGGCAAGGGATGGAGTCGGAAAAAGTCAGATGAACCGCTGTGGCTACGCCTAAAGGGAACAGCTAAAAAAAGGCCTCACACTTCGACGCTGCACTCCGCTCCTCACACCCCGACAGGAACCTCATCGGACTCATTATCAACACAGTTTTAGTTCACAGAGACCGACATGAGCCATATGAATACAGTTTATGGTTCATACCATATCTCACAACTTGATCTATTGAGGTAATTTAGTTAGACTTTTTCAGCACGGCTCATGTTTGCTCTGTGTGTTAGGTTTGTTAGGGTTGGGTTGGCTACCGTTTAGACATCATGTCAACAGGTGTTTGCTCTGTGTGTTAGGTTTGTTAGCGTTGGGTTGGCTACTGTTTAGACAGAATGTCAACAGGAGTGCTTTTGTTCTAAGACAAATATTGTCTTCTTAATTATAGCTTAATTATTGTAATTATTGTAGTCTTTTGACACGACATGAAAGTATTAAAGTTGACCCTTCTGTGTATCGGTGTTAGGTTCTGAGTATTTGCTGAGAGTCTCGTCCAACACGCGGACGATGATGTTTGCTTACGTTGTGATGTCAGTGGCACCTGTCCCTCCGTTTAGATAAATACAATGTGAAAGTCAACTGACCTGAGGACAGTACACAGGACGTGTAAACAGGAGGGGTTTTGTTAATAGTTATAATTAAGCTGATGTTAATATTTGACAGCTAAACCTGTCGCAACTAACATTCATATCATCAGCAACTTCTTTGCATCAAGTAAAACTGACAGAAACACAGACTGGGTTCCAACCAACTGATTCTACTCATTTATTTTTATGAAAAAGGTAAGAAACACAATGCCTACATTTGTTTTGTATATATTTATATACATATATCTACATATATATAGAGAGAGAAATTGATAGATAATGGATTTGTTTCTTTCTTTTCCTTTTGTTTTTAAAGTATTTTATTGTGATGATAAATTATTATTATTATTATAATTATTATTGTTATTATTATTATTGTGTTTCATATTCTTATTATTTAAATGTTATCAGATCATAGAATTATAGGAGAAATGTATTTTGAATGGCACAGAATAAACATGAACAGGAAACATGGAAAAAACTAATATTTTTCATGACACATTAGAATCACAACCATTATTATTCCAGCAAAAACAAAGCTGCGTAGATTGGCTGTTATTTGGGCACCCAAAAAAAAAAAAAAAACTCAAAATGTAGACCTACTGACTTTTTTAAATGTCAACATTTTTGGCTGTTGAATGATAACGTTAGCTTGTGTAAGACATGGGTGAATAGTTTAAATTTATATATAACTATATAACTATATAATACCTGTATTTGTGTCTCATCCATCAGCATAAACCAGATTGATTCAAATCCATCCACGATGGCAAAATGCAACGTCAAGCATCTGCTGCTGTTCATCTTGTGGTCATTAATGACATATTTCTGCACTCTGGCAGTGTTACAGTCCCTAAGAGGTAAAATGTTTTACATTTAATTTTTTGTGCTGTTTATCTTTACAGTCTGTGGAATTTAGAGTGATGTAACAATAGCTGGAGGTAATCTAATTCTCATTACTTTTTTCTAGTAAAAGGCTTCTGACAAGAGGCTCTACATCCTGTAGGCAGACTGTACACAGGCGAAGAGTAGAACTCAAGACATTTACCACATGCCAACCCCACACATCTTTGTCTTCCTTGGCTTCCACTTCCATGTCCGCACTCATCACCAGCATCAATGCACACTGATTCTCTTCTTCTTCTTCTTTGTTCAGCTGTAGTCTGCCAAGAAGCAGCGTTGTAGACTCGTCTGTAGCTTAAATACCAGTGCCCTGACCACATACAAACAAACTGTGTAATGGGAAATATGCACCAAGGGGATCATTTCATGGAAAGCATGGCTTCCTGGCAGTTCAGGATATTTCCATACTCTCATCTACTGCTACATTCCCAAGGTAAAGTAGAATTAAACACACGATCAGCTTTCATGATAGCCACGGCGGAAACGTGCTAGGACGTTCACGCGAATTGTTCTGACGAATTTTTGACATCTGTGGTATTTAAGTTTGATACTTTTTGGCAGAGGCCCTCAAACTGTTTTGTATTAAGGACCAGTCTGCCAGTATCAGCTGGTACTGTGGACCAGTAGCACCATGACCATCCGTGAAGGATTATTAGGAAGCAGTAGATTTTCAAAATAAAACATATTTTAGATTTTTTTTTTTTAAGCTTGATTATCTTTTAAAGACAAAGGTAAAAGTAAATGGAAATGACAGGATTCTCTTTAAAAGAAGTGATTATCGTTCCAGGTGAAGGACGGCTTGTTTTGGTTAGGGTGGTTCTTTGCTTCCATTGTTTTGTTTTTTCCAGACTATTATGAGTTGTTTTTAGTTTTGTGGTTAAATTCCACTGTGAAGATTTTCTTTTAGGATGGGGATATAATTAACCAGACATTCTAAACAAACTGGTTTGTTTAGAATGTCCTTGTTCCTTGTGGTTTATTACACATGAGCTCTACCCAGTGACCAAGTGGACAAGTGAGGAACTGCAGTTGTTTTTTTTCTTCTTTTTTTTTCTTTTAATTATTATTTTTCATCTGTTTCTCATCTGACTTAATTCTGGTCTTTTTTAACAAATTCTTTTAACTTGATGACATTTTTCTCTGTTATGGGGAATTTCTTTTTTTAAATAATCGTCTATAAAATCTGTATTTACTGTTATGATTTAGCAATGCTTTTCCACAGACATTCTGCAGACATTGCATTTCCTGCTAAAAGCAGCCACTGATTTACGAGACACTCATGGACTTCCATTGGTTTTTCCTGCAGAAACGATTTACATTTTATAGTTTAAAATGCAAAGATTGCTTTTTGTAAATTTGTTCTGCAGGAAAGACCAGATAAATCCAGTAGATTTCTGTTTAATTATCAAAAATGTTTTGTTTAATTACTGATCAGGGTAATTAAACAAGTTTGAACCATAAGTTTGAACAAACATATAGAGAGTTTTATAGAGGTGCAGGTTATTTGGTATATTATTTGCAGGTTATCTGCAGCAAAAGAAAAATGTAATGTCTATTGTGCTGGGACGCCACCTGTTGAGAGGAGGACGGCGTGAGTAAGCAAATCAAATCAAACGGTATTGATCATACATCACATCTGAGCAAATATTAACTTCTGTTTTGTTTCCAATTTCTGGATCTTAAAATCAAGTTTCCCTCGTGTCTTTATTTGTTTACCCCAGCTGCAGGCTGTGTGATTTTAATTTTCGTAACGTCAACCGACTGAATCTGACTTCCTGTGCTCTCGTTGATAGGTTTGCCGAGGAAGATAATACAATAACCTCTTATGTTTAATGGATTTTTGACACCGTGTGACTGGCGTAGAAGACATCACACTGCCACGTTCAATAAAACTGGCATCAACCAAGTGCAGCAAGGTGTTGGGGCCTGCGTGGATACTAAAGGCAGCAAAGCTGTGGTGTGTTCAGGGACCGGGGGTGATTTTTGGGAAGCTTCAACAGATCAGACAACATCAGTTAGTTGACACTACATCCCATAATAATCAACAACAGCAGCGGTCTCTGTAGGTGTAACGGAACCAGTGGCTGTTCTGCTCTTCATCCTCTATAACACAAACCTCCCTTGGTTGAAATCAATGGTCTCCTCTGTGGGGCTGCTGGGCCAGAAGAACATGGGCCTATTTTAACTGCTGCAATCAATAAGGAGAACAACAACATGTCACCTGACACCGCACTATCTATGAACACTCAAACAACAAAACACTTAAACAGTTGACCTTTTTCTTTCATAACGCTGGGTCTTTTTAATATATAATATTTTTCAGATTTTTTTTTTTTATAAATTGTGTCATAAAATGGTAACAGAAGTCCAGAATTGTGTCATAAAATGGTAACAGAAGTCAAAACACGCCGCCGTCTAACAAAGACTATCAGATGTAATGTAGTTCCATCCATCCGTTATATCTTCCACTTATTTTTTCCACTTTCCTCCCACAACAATAGGTTCAATGTTCACACTAAAGTAATACTCTGAACATTTCAATGATATGTCTAATGTCCAACCAACATATGACATGGTGTGATTCAAATTGTAGCCTTAAAAAAACCCCTGGCATTTAAGCATTTATGATTTTTTTTAATTTTTTTTTCGTTTCCTTTCCTCCTACAATGTGTTTCCTCACATCAGTGGCACTTGGCGAGAACACAGAACACTCTCCAAATACTGAAGTACCAAATGTAAAAATACAGAGAGGTGAAGTTGGTAGAGGAGTCTGACGCAGCGAAATTCAGCTCCAGTATTTTTCTGTTTTACAGCCCGGCTAAAGAGAACAAAAGATGCAAACTTTTTAACATAGCCGTTAGCTTACCTGCTTCTCGATCGCCATTTGAAAGGAATATGATCTTAATAAAATCTCTACAGACAGTTTTAGTTTCTAATGCTGATTTCACCTCTTTGTTTTTTTTCAAAATACATCATTTTAGTCATCAATCCAGGGTTCTCCAGACAGCAAACTGCAAACTTCAGCCAGGTCCCAATGGCACTGCTAGACATCGTCTAATTTCAAACTGAGCATGATGTGTTTTTCATCTGCTTAAAAAAAAAACCCACCAACTTCTCCTGGTCAGCTGCTTTCTCCACACTCTTCATCTTTGCCCGTCTCTCTGTGCTGCTTCAAACCCTGCTTTGAAATCATTGCCTGGAAAAGACTTTGCTGATTCAGTAAAACTGCCTGGTGCCGGTTTGAAGTCTTCTACCCGGCTGCTAATGACTGACTGTGTGTGTGTGTGTGTGTGTAGACCTGCATCTCTTGCTCAGTGTATGTAATGTTGAAGGGCTGATGCGAAAGTGCAGACAAAAGGTAGTCACAACAAATCCTGATGGATTCTAGTAGCTCTAGATTTATTTTTATTTTCTCTCGTTGTATGCTGTAAATTCACAACGATCGTCTTTTCTCTGAGAAGAAGTATTCATTGACACGACAGTGTGGACATGTTCACCATACTGTATGATGATCAACAGCCAATCAAAGGTGGGGGGGGGGCTATAGGCGAGGCCAGGCAGATGGAAACCGATAGGTGGAATAAAATCATATAAACAATGTTGTATAGAACTGGCCTTCGACAGGTGTTTTGTCAACTAATGCTGATTTCCATCTCTTTACAGAGGACAATTTGAATTGTTTAGACATTTTTAATACATGAAAGAATAAATAAAAATATTTAGTGTTCAATAAATAATTTCAGTAAAACATATATTATTAATAGAATTTCACATTTTTTATTGTATAAACCAGGAAACCAAACAGATTTGCATCTAATTTTATGGTATAAAAAAATGTTTGACTGAGTCGAGATTAAGACTAAGATACAATTAAGTCATTCTGAACCTTTTTCTCCTGAGAATAAAAACGAAGAGGTTAAAGTAATTATCATATCAACAGGTTGCGTGCACCAACTTGAAGAGAGTAATGGTGGTGCTGAAAAAGGGGGAGCCATACGAAGACCCCCTGAGCGTAACTGGAAACGTCCATGTCCTCAAAAACCTCACTTTTCTAAACAGTTTCCCCAAAAATGAGATCAAGGTCAGTTCCGCATATAGTTAACGCCATTAAAACAGTACCAGCATGAAAAGGGTTGATGTGGTTTTCTGTTGGTTTTTTTGCTCCTTGTAGGCAAAATTGAAGCACTACACAAAGTTCCTCTTTGTCCGCGACCCATTTGTCCGTATCGTCTCTGCCTACCGGGACAAGTTTGGAAGGTATAACAAACCCTTTTACATGGCATATGGCCAACACATCATACGTCTCTATGGCAACCATTCCGATCCACCACAAAATCTGGATGAAGCCCTTGCCTTAGGCATGCGAGTCTCGTTTCACAACTTCATTCAGTATCTGCTGGACCCGCAAACGCCTCTTAACAACAAACACTGGAAACAGATGCATCGGTTGTGCCAACCCTGCCTCATACAGTAAGGTCACACGTGTCCGCAGCACCAGTGATTAGAACGACCACACACTTCCAGAACTACATCTGAAAATGTTTTTTAAATGTATGCTGTTTTCACCTGACTGTCCTCTTCATATTCTTCACCTCCTTCAAAGGTACGACTTCATAGGACATCAGGAGACGATGCAGGAGGATGTTGAACATCTGCTCAGGATCCTAAAGCTACAAAATGACATCAAGTTTCCCAGCGTCCGTGTTAACGTGACTTCCCCTAATTCCATGCTGGACTGGTTCCGGTCCGTGCCTCTGGAGGACAGGGAGAAGCTGTACCAGATCTACGAGAAAGACTTCAAGCTCTTTGGCTACGAAAGGCCAGACACGCTGCTCTCAGCCTGACAACAACTCACCACTCAACTGTGTTGTCGTTTAACTGTTTGAGCCTTTCGCTGTTTTTGAGTTGATGTTATATAATGTTTATGAAAGATGTGCAACCAAGACACATGAAAATAACGTCCTCATCAGTTACGTTTGTCCTGAATCATTTCCAGAGACTTCGTGGTTCTCCTTCTTCTGAGTGGCACATGTTGATGTGTTTTTTGTCCTTAATTCGATTTCTGATTGGCTTACACTGATATTTTATCAGCAGAGATCTTTATCAGCGTAAGATATTTTATTGACCTAATCAACAGATACACTACACAGAAAAAAGCATTTGCACCAGATCACACCAAGCTGCCCATCAGGTGCATGGGAGGAAGAACATGGTCGGCTGCATGAGCCTGAGGATCCCTGGACTTTTGGGGCCCATGAAAATAATCTTCACTGGCTGCCTAACTCGGCCGATATTTGACATAAAACTAAGCATTTTGATGGTATTTTAACATCATTCACATTCAGCTTAGGGTCATATTCATATTCATGTCACTATTATAATTTTTATAGAGGGCCTTAATCAAGGGCCCCTAGAATCCTTCTTCTTTTGCCCCCCCTTTTCAATGTCTCAGGTTGGTCATTCTGTTGCGGAGGATCAAACTGTCACAGCCAAGACCTAGTTGAGACAAACATTTGTTTAAGGCCACAAAATTAGATGGAACTCCGACTTTGACTTCTTGGTTTAAAAAAATCAGTTAAAAAAAATCAATAAATGCTTGTGGGCAGACTATGGTTGAAAGTAAAGTCTTCCACAGTAAAGCAAAGATAACGCTAGCCGGCTAGCTGCTCCTCAGGGACCCAGGAACAATGTGGCAACAGTTGACTAAACCTGGATCCATGATGACAACACTACAGCATGTGGTCTATGTTTGAAAGGTGAGACATGGGTCAAACCTAAGCACATACTGTGTGTAGTGAACTCTCTCTCACACACATTTCCGTGTCCAGACTTCTCCAGTGTAGCGTACGGTGGTGGGTACACAACGACACCTGTAGTGATGAGGTCATGATTGATGCCGACACTCTCATCAACTGTTGCACTTTCTGTATCTGTGATTAAACCTTGATTTGACATCAGATGCTAAGAGTCGAGTGCAGGCGGCCGTTGTGGGCCCGCTGCAGAACGGTAAACCTAAATTGTCCAGTGTTTAGAGCTACGCCTTTATCGGCTTGCCTCGACCTTCACCTCTCATGACTCATTACAAAGTGAGAGTGTGAACCCTCAACCAATCTACCAAACAGCTCGGCCGGTGCTTTCAACAACCCCGGGAAATAAAGATCTAATGCCAATGTCTCCGACATTTATAACTCCTTGTCCCAGCAGACGCACAAAAAAGGAACACGCTGATCAGAGGCAGAGAATGGGTACGGAAACATCAGAATGCTCTTACCTAAGACGAATTATCGTTGCTATTGCGATGGAACATTAGCCTGCTATGATGGATATTTTCAGTATGAGTGGGAGGAAGCCAAGCTGATCACAAAAGCTCTTTCTGCAGTCCCCCTCCTGAGGTCACACACAGACATAATTATACAGCTCAGAGTACTTCTCTGCCGACGTGCAAACACTGCCATCCACTGTCCTATTCGGGGCTCCTCCACACAGTGAGTGACCAGAACGGTAACTGAAGCATTTCGGTGCCTTTTGTTGATGCTGCTACGAGTGCTGCATTTTTTTGAATCCCACAGAGCTCATGACTGATGGACATCGAGAAAAAGAAATAACCTCTGTGAGAAGAGATTTGACGTTTAGCAGAACACAAACAAGACTCTTGACTGAGGGTATTATACGGTGCATGGACTTCAAAAGAATGACACTCAAAGTCAGGTCTAGGTTTTTTGGAGTTGAGGGAATTTGAGGCACAAAGTTTTTGGAGTTGAGGGAATTTGAGGCACTGACACAGTCAAAGCCCAAAACAAGAAATCAGCCTCAGACGTCCGTATTTTCTCTCACTGAAATCAAAGCAGCCAGCACACACACAAGACCAATATATATTTTAATCTTTCTTATATCTTTGTGTAATATTTAGTATTAAAAATATGTTAAGACAGTGTTGCCCGATCCCCAGGGTCATATCTTTGTGTAATATTTAGTATTAAATCTATATTAAGACAATGTTGCCCGATCCCCAGGGTCATAGATAAATAGATAGTTTTACTTTGAGAATGAGCAAGAACGGTCCTTAAACAGCCGTCGGCTTCACAGATGTAAATACAGGATGGAGTTCTGTCAAGACGACCACCATGAATCTGCATGGAGGTGGCCAATCCAGCTTCCCCATGACGGACCAACGTTCCATCCAGCCGTTTATAGATCTATGGTCGGATTTCGCTAGAGTCGACACGTACATGTTGCCGTAAATTAGTTGGAGCCGGGCCCAAGGAGAGGACGTGCAACGGAGAGGCGCACCAAGATACAGACCTACAGACCTCAGAGTGCTGACTTGCCAGCACTGCACTGCAGCACAGCTACAGGATATGGCTGTGGTCTGGTGCGGCGTCACCGGGCCGCGGTACCAGAAGTCACGCACTGCACATTTTGAAATGAACAGTGATGAAACAAAGACAGTGGGAAAAAAAATGTTTATTTTTAGAATGAAACATACTGTACAGCACATGTCTGATTGATTCTCAATGACACAAGACAACACATAAGTAATCCACAGTTTTTTTCTGGGACCTTAACCTGTTTCGGGTTCACAGGTCAAGGATGAAGCGGTCGACCGTCAACATGTAAGCTGGTTTCAGAAAGCCCTGCAGTTCACTTTTCTTCAGCCACATTACAGGACAGTGTTGGGCTGCGAAGGCATCGCTGTGAGACAGAATGGCTTTGAAGAAAAACACCTTGGTTCCGATGGAAGTGTCCGTCCGAGCAGCTTTGGGCAGTTTGTACTTGTACACTCCACAGGGGGCGTTGCTGAGGAAAGTTGCATCTAAACCTGCTGTGGGCAGAGAATGGGCTGTGAGTACAAATAGCCACAGACAAAGGCTGAGCTGACAAGCTAGCACTTTGGAGCTTTGAGCCGTTGTGCAGACCAGGAACGTGTTCCTGAAGCACACAGTTTAAATTCACTGCATTTTAATGTTTTTACATTTTACCCACGATGCACTTCTTCTCATCCTCTGTTGGAGCAACAACACATTTGCCTCAATTAAGTTTTAATCCAATCCAGAGTCATCTAAAACCCACGACACTGGTTGGCTCGACAGGCAGAGTCAGACACTACAACGGCCGTGTTGGAGATTTTTGCTCCCATTGAGTCCAGTTTTATTAAAGATGGATCAGACCCTGCTACTGCCAGATACTCAAAACCTACTGCAGCTCTGCACTGAACGTGTCAAGAGAAAAAGTCTTCAAAAGAAGTGATTGATAAATTTGTCACAATAATAGTCAACAACAAGGTTAAAACTAACTAGCATGTGAGAAAGTCTTCCTTTTTCTCTCTCTCATTGTTCTGTTCAAATACACCTTTAATACTAGATGAGTCTGAATTCAATCAAAATATTCTCTATGTTGTGAAGGTCATGTGATAAGGTTTCTGATGAAGTGAATTAAACTATCAATTTATATATTTATTTATTTTTATTTTGGTAATGCACTTAAAAACTTGTGGGACAAAATGACAAACCTGACATTGCCAGAGCTTTTAATGAGATTTTTTTTTCTTTTTACTCTTGAACATAAAGTAAAGAAGAAATCTACATTGACTAATGAAAATGTAGCCGAGGCAATTACCTAAGGCCACATTTCTATTTCTATTCATTGCATTAATTTTTCTCAGTGAAAAGACTTGAGCTACTGAGTCGCTGCCAATCAACAGTTCAACGGCAACGTGTGTGTGTGTGTGTGTGTGTGTACACCTGCTACAGCTATAATGTGGGGACAGCATTGTTGTGGAGACAATTTGTCCTCATGAGGATTTTTTTGCAGCCACCTACTGAGTGATTTAGTTCCGAGTTAGGAATTAGAATTAGAGGATATTTAAAACAGCATGAAGGGTACACAAAACATAAAAAAACAGTATGTGTGTGTGTGTGTGTGTTTCCATGACAAGACCAAGTGAAGTAAAACGCTTCCTGTCGAACCTAATTAAATACGGCCCTCCTTTGCAGTCTGTGTTGAAACATCTGTAGTTACAGTCTGCATGCCAGGCTGAGTAAATGTCAGCGTATTTGTACACATACCCACACATTTGTCTGTGAGATGAAGGCGTAGATGCAGATTCTTCTAAATCACTGCGTCTTCAGTGAAGGCGTAGATGCAGATTCTTCTAAATCAGTGTGTAAATAGACGCATCCAAACTTGAACCTGAAGTCTGACGCGAGTGCATCTGATGGACCGTCAGTGACAGGAGATGTGCCACAGTTAGTTGCTACTATTAGGACTTGCTGTTCTCCCGAGGCTAACTTACTGCATATGGCACCCACTGGGGTTGTGACTTCTCATCTACCATCTGAATATCTGTACAAACCTGGAGGAAATATGCAAACGCAACACCTGGAAATGACTCAGGTTCTACAGTGGAGGTGCCACTTAGTTTTACATAAGACTGTCTGAAGAAGTTAATGGGTGATTCAAGCACAGAATGAAAAATAAGACGTAGTCTGAAGAGCTAGAGTACGGTAACTGCTTCGCTGTGAGCAGGCAAAATACAGTTTTGAAATATATTGACAAGTTCAACACCAGAAATCAGATTTTTAAGGACGGTTTAGGGGGAAAAAGTTATTTTCCAGACTGTCCAGAGTTTGGTTTTAGAGCACAGCCCTAAAACCAAACTTACATTACCTTTCTTTGTTATTACCTGAGAGTGAGGCGAGAGCTCTTTCAGCCGTCTGTCTCAATGTCTCTCCCTTCTGCCACTGAGCCTGCGGCAGCAGCCACAGCTTCTCACTGCCAACCTCCTGCTGGGCCAGAAGAACTAGAGAGTCGGCCAGACAGCGCTGCACTGAGGACATGTTCTTATCTTCATCGGCTACACAGGACACAGAGACACCAAGCCCGTCAGCACTTTTATAGGAGCTTTCGTCTTTTGGTTGGACTTGAATTGAAGGCACTTGATGTTGGAAAAAGTGCCTTCAACCAATAACAATTCAATCAAACCTACATTGTGTTTCATATCTTCAACCAATAACAATTCAATCAAACCAAAACTTTATATTTCATTTTTTGTCCTACATTGTGTTTCATATTAAAAATAGGGCAGAACAAAAGACTAAAATATTCACTGCCTGACATCAGTTTAAAATGTTATTTTCAACTAGTTTACAACTTTATAAATATTAGACGGTGACCTTTTGTCCTTTGTGCTGGATGGAAGTTCTTAAGATTCTGCTCCCAGGAGTCTTCCAAATCATGACCAAACACAATCTCCTGGTCGCCACTTTCCTCGTCATCAGAGTCATAGTCATCTGCCTGCCTACGAATGACCCTCTCTGCATCCTCTAAGAGCCGAATCTCGTGGTCTGAAAGCAGACTCTTCTCCTGTTCCACCTGTAAAAATATTGAAGGCAATATTGTAATGTTTGCAAACATGTGTACTGCTGCAGTAAAAAAAACACATGACAATATTACTTTTTAAATGTAAATGAAATATATTTCTAAATGTTTAAAACAAAGAAATTCTTCGCACATGTCTGCCAGTGACTAAGGTTAATGAAGTTGTTTATGCAACCTCACTGTTCATGATTACATTCACTGAGAGTATTCTATGACTCACTAATATATATGGAAAATAAAACAGACAGACAGCAAAGATACTCCAGAGAAATATAACTGGAAGTATATTATTTGGCAACAGTGATTTTTCAGCTGCCAAAAAGTCCCAGATGTTTGAAATAAGAAGTTGCCGGGTAGTTGATGTTTACCAAGGCCTTTTTTTTCCCTCTTATTGTCTTGGATGATGATTATTAAGTCCATCTATTTATCTTCTATTAATTAATCCTGTCTTAGGTGCAGCGGGGAGCTGGACTGGATCCCAGCTAGTTTGTTGTTAAGAGTTCCACAGAGAAATAAAATATTCTAAGAATTCTAAGAAACCACAGCAACCACAACCACTCAAAACATTTGAGGAACTCTAACAGAACAGGCATTTGGCATTTTGAATCTCATATTCATACAGTGGTTTGTACAGATAAATAAATAAATATTACTAGGAGTTCTTAGAATTCTATAATGTTTTATTTCTCTGGAGAACTTTTAACAAGCCAGCTGGGATCCGGCCCAACTCCCCATGGTTTGTGGTTGATATCGAAATCGGAAATTAAGTGTTCGGACAATATCAGCATATCGGATATCGGCAAAAAGTTAATATCGGACATCCCCAGTATTTACCCATGATTCTGCGCAGACAAAAACTTTTCATATAATATCAAGGAAATTTTAAATTTTAAAAAATATTTATATAATTAAAATGCAAAAGACACTAAAAACAGAAAAGACTCTTAATGTGAACAAACAAACCTGCTCCATCATTTGCTTGAACTGCTGCTCTATCGGGCTGTGCTCGGCTGATATGACCGGGAGCCTCTGCAGACACACCGCCGCCATTAAATTCCATGGTGAACTCTTACTTTCTATCACACCCTTGGTCTTTAAAGGCGATCGATAAGCAGAGACATACGAAAAGTGACAAATTCGTGCCGTTGTTCTTCCAAAACGAGGCAGAACGTGTAGCAGTGGTCGACCCACAATTCCTACACACGGCGCAGCCATGTTCCTCTTGTGTTGCATTCAATAACAATACAAATAAGCAAGACTCTCGTTAGTCAGAGAAGGTAATCATTGGAATGAAAGTGAATTCCGTGCCCAATATATTCATTTGACAGTATTGTTATGTATTGGAGTGTAATTTTGAGGGATTTTCTTTTACATTTTAAACTGTAATGTACATAAGAAACATAATTTACATTGGACATAGCAGGCCTGCCTTGGCTTACTTGTTTTTAAACCCAGTTTTTGGGAGGAACCTGAAAGCAGCATTTACCCACAATCCCTTTTAGAATCCGGAACAGTCCATTCGATTGAGACGGAGGTTTCTTTCGTCAACATATATTAAATATTTGGGGGGGAAACATTTATAATGGGAATAAAAATAAATTCCACACAATTAACGCCCACCATTAAAGCTTTATTTATCAACGCACTTGCTGTATTTTTATATAATCGAATTGCTCGTGTTGGTTTTCTATGCCCAGAAAGAAAACGAAGTGGTATGGTCTTTAGTCGTAGCAACATCCTCAATGTCACGTTTGTTATGCGAAAAGTAGCATAGTGTCTACCCTTATACTTGTTAATCACGTTTGTTATGCGAAAAGTAGCATACCCTTATACTTGCTATCATGTTCACATTTAATACTGTATTATTTGGCTCTATTAGTAACGTATGTCGCCAACTAGTTTCGTCTGTGAATACAAGTGGTAGCGCGCTGTAAGTATTTCTTTGATCTGTTATACCAGAATTGTTGTTAGTTTTAAGCTAGCTGGGGTAATTTGAGTATTTTGTCAGCATGGTACCTGTCGAGCATCATTAATTTAGTGGCATGTCAAGAGACTAACTTTTTACATAAGAATTGATGCCAGTTTGATTGCATTCATTTCATATGTTGAAACAGGGGGCTGCAACGAACACTGTGTAGCAGCGCTGTCAGACTCCAGGAGAGCTCAGCGACCACTACTGCCAAACAGCCAACGAAAGATCCATTAAGGTCAGATTTTTCTTCACTTCTAAATCCAATAACGAGTCTTCACAGACCAGTGTCAAAATTATTATTTTATTTTAATCCTATATTCTATCATATAGACGTTTACCTCCACTACCGTGTGACGAAAGTCCTCTGAGGTGGGCAGGACAGAAGTATGAAGAGTTACCGATCATCCACATTAAGGCCACATATAACAAGTAAGTACACACTTAATATAGTATTTTTTCTATAATAGAAAGAAGACTTAAATACTCATTAATATGTAAAGGTTATGAACCCTGTTATTTTATCCATATATGCAGCCAAATATATAAGTCAAGTCACCTAAACTTTTTCACACACAGGCAAACACAGGTAGTCGTGGTGTTTTATTGACTGTCTGAGTCAGTGTCCATGACTGTAACTTGTACCTCTGTTCTAGCACACACATCCAGCTGACAGACGGCGTGGGAAAGTCATTAACGAGGACTTCGTGCGGTGCCGAGGGTTTTAAGAACATCAAGCGGTCGACCCCAGTAGCTGCTCAGACTACAGGCATTGCTACAGCCATGGTGAGTTTCTGTGAAGCTCCTCTAGGGCAGCAGCACGGAGGCTCAGTGTCATGGTCAGTAGAAGTATTGATGACAGCCACGGCTCTCGCCTCTGGGTTGGAAGGAAGGTCTATTTTAATTGTGTTCTGACTGTTATTACAGGCCCAGCTGCTCCCATTGTCTCTTTAACAACCTGTATTTTCTGAAAGTGAAATGTTTGTGTAAATGAGCTGCCTCTCTGCTCAGACAATGACGGAGTGGAGCTGCTGCTGCTTTTGCTGCTGCCACTTAAATGCATGATTAGGCCTTGTACTAGCCCCACTCAAAAAGGCTGCGGTCAAATAGTGTTAAGGTTCGAGTTTTTCTCCCACAGTAAACACACTTCAGAAATTCAATTCGAGCATAAGGTCATAAAAGTGTTGTTTTTACATCGTGAAGCAATGACTCTTAAAATGTTATTTTATTTTTTAGTTTCTGTGGAGGGTTAAAGAAGGTGATGAAACAAAGTCTGAAAAGTAAACGGCTTAAATGCACTACCATTGCTTACTGTAGGAAGTAATTATTATTATTAATAATATACTGTAGTATTGATGGCTTTCGTTTCTGTCTGTCGTTAATGGCTGACATCTACACTGTACCTGTTCATTTTATATATATATATTTTATTATTATTATTATTTCAATTCAGTTAAATTTAGGTATCAGTTTGATTTAAAGGAATCTTATATATATATATTTTTTTTTTTATTCATTGGTTAAATTTAAGTATCACGGTTTGATTTAAAGGAATTTCACGTGTAACTCCTTTGTCGTTTCAATCCTGTCTGTTCATCTGCACAGAAAGCCGCATCAAAAGGAGTAACGTTTGTCCGTGTTGTTGTCAAAGGCATCGGTCCTGGGCGACAGGTACGTATTCTTGTCAACAGCACATAATCACTTGAATTGATGTTTAAATGTTGTAATGCTGATTGACACAGTACACTTTAAGAATACCAATGGAAGGTGACATCTTGAGTTGTTCATGTCAAGTCATTATTTCACCTTTTTTTCTGCAGGCTGCCATTAAAGGGTTGGCAATGGGAGGCCTGAAAGTGGTTTCCATCACAGACAACACACCTGTGCCACACAATGGATGCCGCCCACGCAAAGCCAGAAGGATGTGATTTGTGAACAAAGATGTGCTGCAAAAGTTGTTGTTGTCACTGTTGGATAATAAAGTGTTTTTTTTCCCTGCTCTTGCTGTCGTAGCTCTGTGTTGACCATGAATTATTTATGGGTAAAATTAGATTGTGGTAATGATGAGCTGAGAACAGGTGTGTGTGTGCAGTTTCTGCTGGGGTTTGTGACACTTTCATAAATCTTCAGTCTCACCACAGTCACGTGGCTGATGTTCATTAGTGCAGTGATGTTGGCAGAAACAAAATGAAGTCTACATCCAGGAAACACACACAGACACGTTTCTGTGTTTTGTGAGAACTACATAAAGAACTGCATTACGTTTCCCCACTTCTTCTAACCCTTATTATAATTCTAACTCCAAACTAATTCTTGAACCTCAATATACCCTGAGGACTGTCTCTACAAACAGTAGCACAGGTATAGCTATATCAGAAACACACACATAATACACAGATTACAAACACAGGACACTCATGAAACATCTGATAGAAACATTTCTCTTCACGTTGTCCAAAAGTCAACAAAACATGTTTTAGATATGATACAAACAGTATAATAAGTTTGGGTTACACCTAAGGAAGCAATCTGGACCACGATTTGTCCGCTGCTGCATTAGCCTTGGTGAAGAGGAGGGGCTGTGAGCATCATGATGAGGTCATACTTCTAGTCATTTAAATAAAAACACTAGCTGTACAAAAATACACGACTTTATTCCACATTGTAGTCCATTCTTTACACAAACATCAAAACTCCGGGCCAAAGAAACTCTACAGATCATCAAAGTTAGACTTTTCTTTTTTTTTTGTTTTTGGCTCCGACTGTCACCTCAGTTATAACTCCTGCTGATGTCTACCCATTTGGAATTTCCCTTAACTATCGATCACTCAAAAACCGACAAATATTTAACTGCACATCAACGAAAGATCAAAACATCACAGCACGAATAACAGGTTGAAATAGATAACTGTAAAAATTAAAAAAAAGGAGTGAGTTGTTGAAAACATATATAAGATAAGGCTTTTTAGAGTGTGGGAAGACTTTCATAAGAGATAACATGTAGGAGGAGTGATGGGCGGCAAACAAAACAAACAGTTCTAAATGAATTACATCTTTCTCCCCAGGTTAGGAAGACGACGTTTTTCTTCATTAATGTGTATGATGTCAAATCACATCACACACATTCTTTACAGCAGCAAAAACACCTGGTTCTATCCATCTTCTGCATTCTAAACCAAGTGAGTTTGTCTTTCTTTACTTCAGACTGCACAGTGTCTGTGACTACAGAACGTTGTCGGTCTGAAGCATTTTCCCTTCTTGGTGAGTTAAAGTGAACTGAGTGAAAAGCGGAAAAGAGCCAGCGATGGTGTGACCTTGACAAAGGCACTTAACTGCAGATATTTCCACTGAACGAGTCTCCGAGTGTAAAGGAAAAACAAAACAAAAAACAGGGATCAAAAAGAAGTGCTGACATTGATGAGCTCAATTTCCATGAGAACTCAGTTTCTGTAAATATATTGCACTTAAAAGGAGAGAGATACAATGATACAGTTGAACTTACATGTACTGTATGTGGGACATGGAGTGATTGAACCAACAGCTCTCTGGGTTTAAAAGGAGGAGAGAGAGATATGTTGGCACTGCAAGGTCAGGCCTGGGTCATTTTCAAAATAGCGTCTCCAAAAACTACCTGCACCGTAACGCAGGCGCAAAGAAAGTTGGGATTTGACATGTGGTTCCGTGCATGCATACTCAGAACTGATCAAGAAATTTGAATAGAAATGATTACTTGACTTATCCACAATGAACCAATTAAGAAAATAATTACAACATTTTTTCTAAATCAAAGCATCATTTAATTCATGTCTCTGCTGCACGCGACCCTGGAGCTCCACGAACATGAAGCCACTTCAGAAGAGACCAGATCTCGAAGGTTAAAAGTGTTTGATTGTGGAAACGCTTCAAAATGTGGGAAGAAAAAAAAAACTGTATTTTTTTTTATATGTATTTTCATGTTAGTGTTTTTTCTATATATCTCTGGGTATTTTATATACACTTTTGTAGCATAGTCATTTCAATAACGATATATTTAAATTTTATATTTTTTGTGGTCAAGGCCAAGGTTTAATCCAATCAATTACAAAAATAATTAATACCCGCAATTAAATTAATTATATATTATTTGAATTTAGTGATTAATTGAATCGCTTTACGGGGCCTGACACTTCATGATGTTTCAGTTTGCCCCATGCTTCCTTGAGTGGTCAAGGTCAAAGGTCACACAACAGAAATTAACCTCTGACTCGACTTCAAAGTAGTATGGAAAGAATGACCCGGGCCTGGGTGTAGGACTGGATTTGGTGCACATCGATATTGACACTAAAGAAAGTAGTGTTTTTTTTTTGTTTTGTTTTTTTCTCTATTAACTTCTGCATCACTTCACATGGAGGTTGCTGAGCTCCATGTCTTCCTTGCGACGTTTCTGTTGGGTAAAAAGAGAACTAAAAGGGTAGAGTTTGGCTTTGGCTGGGTAGCGCTGGCCAGCGATGTCCACCTCATAGTCCCCACGGTTGATGAAGTCAGGAGTGATGGGCGTGGCAGCGCCTTCGGTTCCGGGCGGTGGAGAAACGTATCCGAGGCAGACGTGACGCTCCAGCGTGTAACTGAAGGCGCTGCTGGTCGTTGCTCCGGCCAGCTGACCGTTGCGGTAGATGGGCTCCCCCCACCACGGCCACAGATCCAACTCGGTGTCGTGATCGTCCAGAACCAGCATGACGAATCGCCGAAAGACGCCGTCGTGACGCTGCTGCAGTAACGCCTTGTGACCGAGGAAGTCCGTGTCCTGATGTGAGGAAACGACACGAAGAGGATTTAGCAGAAAGAAAACAACAACGCCACTTCCTGCCACAACTAATTTCAAACACACTTCCTTCATAAGTCATTAAGGGTGAGAGCAGCACACAGCTCAAGTGAACTTTATCACTGGCGCCGTAGAACGCCACCTGTCTGCCTGCAGGTGGCACATTCTCTTTTATTGTCACAAAACGTGCACATGAATCAAAGGCTTCAGCGAAGAACATGATGTAAACCTGGTTATTGTTGGGCTGTAAAAATTAACAAGGATTTACGTAAAACTAGATGGAGAACATCTGAGTGTCATCATTTAGAAGAATAAAAAGGATCAGTGTCGGTCAAATCTGTGGGGAAATAATGTAGTGCCTCTGGATTTCATGGCCTCGTCAATGTTATTTATTTATTTATTTTTTTAAATAGTTGTACTCAATGACTCTATATGTGATTCTTCAGTCTGCTGCTGTTTAATGTTCCATTCTGCCTTTACTTTGTTTATGTCAGTGATGTCGGAGGTTGATAAAGTTCTTAGCTTTTACAGTTATTTGTTGTTGTATTTTTTACATGAATTTTAATCATTTTAATGGGGACGTGAAAATATTTTAACTACATTTATGCAAATTCATATTGTTTGAAAACATAACTTCTCATTTTGAGACAAACTTGTAGATTTCTAAAGATTATTTTTTACATCTACTTAGTTTTGTTTTTTTTCCAAAACTGTTGCTTAAGGATCATGCAGACAATCAATGTTCCATGAATACCCCTTTGGCCCTCCTGAGCTGTTCATTTCCTGCCCTGGACCAAACGGCCACTTGTTACAGCTGAACCGGGTACAAACCTGGTCAAACTTGACCCTGAACTCTCGTCCACACTCCAGTGGGGTGGTGAAAGAATCCAGGTCCTGACCCCAGAAAGCAAAGAACTTCTCTATGCGCAGGCTGCGCAGAGCGTAGTAGCCTGCATTGCGAATCCCGTACTTCTGACCCACAGACATCACCTCGTTGTAGACGTGCAGAGCATACTGCAGGAAGAGGTGGTGTCAACTCAGAATACTGAACTTTAAAAAAAAAAAAAAAACATTGTTCATTGGAAAAAGGCAGATGTGTGTCTCGGTCCCTCACCTCTATAGGTATGTAGAGCATGAAGCCTGGCTCCCCCGTGTGGGTCATGCTCATGACTCGGATCCCATTAGCGTAGCCCACACTCATTTCCTGTCAATACACACACACACACACACACACACACACACACACACACACACACATTAATACACAATCAAAAACAGTCCCTGATAATATTGTTAAAATAATTAAAAATAATTATTACCAGACTATGTAATAATTATCAGTGGATCAGTTTTAGGGGTTTTTAATATAGTCTGTATAGTCTGGGTTTTTACCTTACAGAACATTGAGGGGAAGTGATCTGGAGTCATGGAAACATACGACAGCTCAGCCAGAACATCCATGGCACGAGGACCAATAAGATTCAAAGCTGAGGGTGAAACAAACAGCAATGTGAAAATGAATTGGATTTGTTTTGAACAGAGCTCATCACAGCTCATGTTATGTCAGACATGTGTTAGAAGTCACACATTAATTGCGGTAATTCCATACTTTCATACATGTTGAAATATTTTCGTTTTACTGAAGGACCTACAGCTTCAAATGCCATCTCAGCGCCCAGTAGTTGTTTGGAGTCTTCAACCTCAGGTTGTCATACCGCTAGTAATAATAATTACTAATGAATCCACAGCTAAAGTGTGACTAATCAAACAACAAACTTGAATTGTTTGACTACAAAGTACTTGGAAAGACATTCAGAGAAATGACGCTTAATGACTACTGTAAAATCATATTCTGTTTCCCTTCAGGCAGTTAGGACATTAACACTGCAAAAATAATTATTCTGTTGTAATTGTTGATCACCATCCCATCAGTGTTATGTCATGAACAGAATCAGGTCACCGTGAAGACAGAAAGTGATGACACTGGATTTTTATCCTCTGTGTTCGCGGCAGATGGCCACCTAAGCAACACTGCTGTGCTCACCTGTGTACTTCCAGCTGACATCCTCTAGGTGGAGCTGTGGGTCATTTGGCATGTGTTTCTTGATCCAGGACCAACAGTGGACCTGCTGGTCTGTGGGAGAGATGATGAAGAAGCTGCACAGAGCACAGATGAATTATTATTTTAGAAGTGCAGATGTACAGAGTTGATTTTATTTTTATTTTTTTAAACAACTGTTCAAACCTGTTCTTGCTGATGCGAACCACGCTGCAGTCGTTCTCGTAGCCTCCTCTTTCGTTCAACATGCCGGTGTGGACGATGTGTCCGACGGGGACGTCCAGGTCGTTAGCACACAGATGCTGCAGCAGCTGCAGGGCCTGGTCTCCGGTGGACTGGAAGATCAGAACAATGAAAAAAAAAACAGTTAGACGAAGAAGAAACAAGTGCTTTCTCTGGGATACATCACCACAGAGACTTACAGTCAGCTCAAACTTTGTGAAGGACGACATGTCAATGACACACACGGCCTCTTTGCAGCATTTCACTTCCGCCCCGACAATGTCAAACCAGTCGGGTTTGTAGAAGGTCTTACTCTGGTCCAGAGACAGGAGGTCTGAGAATCGCAAAGTCGAAAAATGAATGATGCAATGTTGACAGGAAATGTCAAATTGTTATTTTCTTTCCTGTGACCTACTGTATTAGGTCCAATCATTCCAAGCACTTTTCTCTAAAAGCTATTTTAACAGACTGTGCAGTGCTGTTGACCTTCAGTGTACAATGATGATCATTTATCAACAGTGTTGGATAAACATGCACCAGGTTCATCATGATTTACACAAGAAACACAGCTGCTGTTGGGAAATCCGTACCTTTTCCATGGGGAACAAAATATTTGGGCCTTTCAAATCCATGTTTCTCCATCCACCGCGCTCCCTGAGTGTCCAAGCGGTCGTACAGAGGGCTGGTCCGGAGCTGACGCCCAGTCTGAAAGTCCCAGCGAGGGACCTTCAGTTCATAGAGCAGAGCTGGACACACACACAGACACACAAATACCCTGAATGTCTGGATCCATTAAAATATTGTGTTTAGCATTTTTCACTTTACCGTCTTTCCGGGGCAATTTATTAACTCAGTACAACAACAGAGAAAAACAGGGCAATCAGTGGGAATAGACCAAGTAAAAATCCCCAACTCACGCATGACCTCCATCACTCTGTGTCTCAGGAAAGTCCGGCTGCTCTGCAGATTACCAAAGCGTTTGATGTCCAGTGGCCAAACGTTGGCAGTCGGATAACCGTAGGTCATCCACTCGGCAAGGTACCTTCACAAAAAAAAAAAAAAAATACAACGTATCCCTCCAAATTAAAACCATAGTAAAATATAATCACTAGATTTATAGCTGTGTAAAAGTTTTTCTTCAAGTGTTGCTTTAAGCCACAGGTACTGAATTATAGTAAAATATAATCACTAGATTTATATATAAGTGTTGCTTTATGCTGCATGTACTGAATTAGAGTTTCATACTCCTTCAAACACAAACGACACCAAATTGTGTTCCAGTCAAAATAAATACTAAATATAGAAAATTTGCTGTCCAACTATACTTAGAAGCTCTGAAGATGTTGTCATTAATGTTTTGTATTTTTTATATAAAGTTGTACATATACAATACTTACTTGCCAGCTCCTCCAGCAAAAGCCAAACCGGACGAGTTCATCCCTGCGAGCACGTAGTAGCCAGAAACCCCGGGTGTCTCACCCATTAGACAGCGCATATCAGGAGTGAAGGACTCTGGACAGTTGACCAGCTGATGGATCTCAGCAGACTCTAGATTGGGCATTCTCCTCAGCAGAGCATTCAGCATTGGCTCTGGAAACAGAAAAAAAGGCAGACAATGAAGGAAACACTTCCTTTTTGTGTGCAAAGTTAAAAGCTCTCTTTTTTGGTATTTAAAAGCGTTTCTCACAAGACAAGCAGTCATGAGGCAGAGATAATGACTGCAGTCATGTTTGTCTTAGTTTAGTCTTTATCTGCAGTTCAAGGTCTTTCTATATACATAATATCTGGTTGAAAAATATTCAACAAGATTCTACAACACAGCAACATTTTCCCAGGTTTGTAAAACTGTCCAGGACAATGTTTATGAAACTACTTTTTAACAATACTTTTTTTATACGTCTTTTGTATATGTTTTGACATACGTTCACACTCTTCTGTTTCAACACAGCTCAAGGTTAGTTGGTGATATGCTGCTGTTTTTAATGATTGCGTCAAAGCGAAGCAGCCATCTTAGATTACTGCAAAAGGTCAAGGCCAAAAAGACAGGTGTGGTTGTTTATTTAGAGCACGTACACATGTACTATACAGCAGTACAAGTCTGGAAAATGTACCAAAATAAACTCTACTCTTCTGTAAATTTATATTTGTACAGTTCTTAGTACCAAAGTGGAGGATGAGGCCCCACAGGGAGAAAATATTAATTACATTTTTTTTATATTGTCCCTCATTCCACATTGTCTCTACATATTTTTGTAGCATCTTGTTTTTACCAAAGTGGTCCCAATCTTCCTGCATGTTCTGCACCTCCAGCTGGTTGCGACCCTCAGTGAAGATTGGCTTTGGGTTTTTCTCAAAGCCCCCCGACAGAACACCTCCCTGCCAAGGCCGTGCATATATCCTGCCATCCATATCAATTACCACTGGAGACAAATAATGAAAAAAGTCGGATCATTTTCTCTAGAAACATTTGTGCAATCTTACAAAAAAAATAAAAATGTTCTTGTGAGTTTTATGCTGGAGACCTGGCATGTTTCCTGGAAGGGGCTCCTGGAGCGGTTTTGTGAGGAGGTAGAAGTGTTCACAGCCATGGAGTGGAACAGACACCTTGGTCTCACTTGCCTGGCCCAGCTCATAGGCCCACTGGTTAGAAGAAAGAAATAAAAAAATGTGTGCAGGTTTCCTCAAGAAGATAAAACTGTTTTGACTGAATTGTTTTGCTGGGTTTACCTGTCCAGCACAGTTGACAAAGTAGTCACACTCGATCGAACCCCGGTCCGTCTCCACTGCCGTAACGTGACCTTTCTCAACCAGAACCTGCTGACCACTGGTCCGCTCCAGTATCTG
>NC_024311.1:16294581-16304999 GCF_000523025.1 Cynoglossus semilaevis | reverse complement strand
CTGCTGAACACTGGTCCGCTCCAGTATCTGAACCCCTGAGAATACAAAAAGAGGTTGATGGAGTTGAAATGCAAGGCAGAAAGAGAAAAAGAGTGAAACAGCATCATATTTGGCCTAAAAGCACTACCAGTATTGATCACTTGATTTCAAAAAGTATTTACCTTGTCCAGCGGCAGCTACGGCCAGAGCATGATTAACTTCAGGTGGCGACACCACTGCATCTGAAGGGAGGTGGAGGGCTCCGACCAGGTCATGGATATTGATGAGAGGGTGGAGTTTTGCTATCTCTTTGGGCTTAATAATATTACAGTTGATTCCCATGACTCTGATGAGTGATGAAAACAAAGGCAGACATTATGTGTTGTTATTAAAACAAAGGGGAAAAATAGGACTAATCTGTCAATGTCAGCGTTACATATTACAACTATTATTATAAACTCTACCCAGCAGCTGCTTTCAAAGGTGTATGCATTAAAACAAAAGTTATGATATCTTACTTTAGTCTGGATGCCAGACGCTTCAGAGAGATAAAGCGATCCTGATTTTGAGCCAGACACAGTGACCCTGTCTTCACATAGCCTAAAAGACAGAAGAAAATGGAAGTAAAATGTAAATTGAGAATAAATACAATATAAGTGCATTCTGATTCCATGTAATTTTTTTTTCCAAATTAAATAATTGAAAAAAAATCGTATGCAAACCTGTTTTGATTCCTGTCTCTTTCTCCAGCTGTTCGTAAAGACCGTTGGAGTAGTTGGACATTTGACACTCAATAGATATTGGCTTTGCCACACTGACAATTCCAGCACAGAGTCTAGTTGTTCCTGCACCGAGTCTGTCAACAAAAAGAATATCATTAATCAAACAATATCCCTTCATTGATGTTTAGAAGTACAGAGAACTAATAGTCTAAAACTGTTTTAAAAATCCTCCTGATTCTCTGTTGCCCGTATAATTTAAAAACTGGCTTAATGACATTTAAATGATCAGGATAAGTAAGTAAGTGCCAAAACGGTGACACTTTGACATTTTGTCTCACCTGCCCTGCTCCAGGAGCACAATGTCAGTCCAGCCTAGTTTGGCCAGGTGGTAGGCAACAGAAGATCCCACAATTCCTCCTCCACAGATAACCACCCTCGCCTGACTGGGCAGCGGGAGCAGATTGGAGTCTCCATTGACTGCCATGAGGTGGGGTGAGGTCCAAAGGCCCCTGCCGGCTGGTCTGTAGCCCATGTGGGGGACAAGCCGCAGCCTTGGGAGCAGGACAGGGGACAGAGCCCTGGAGCTCCGCACACAGCTGCACATGGCTGTGCTTTCTAAAAAAATGAACAAACACACAATAATTATGTATATAGAACCAAACAAGATTGACAGATGTATACACACAGACCAATATTTAACTGTTGCCCATGGGTAATTTGCTGGGTTGTAGTTCATGAGATTTCCCATGATGTGACATTTTGGAAGGACAGATAATGAGACAGCAGGGGTACTTTACATTTTGCTGTTTTACATCGGATAAACGCGAGGTTAACACGTTGTTTTTGAATGCCGTGCTTCTTCACACGGTTAAGGTTGACCTGCTGTAGCTGTAGTTTCTTCAGCTGACACAGTATTTCTAACCATGGCTTAATAATACTGTACACTTTTAGCGGATTGTGTAGCTTAATTTACATTACGTTCATTAGATATTTACAAACATCGGCTTAAGTTTAAAATATCAGATTTACGTTGCTGACTGGTGGGCAATACGATATAAGAAAGTTTACTAAAAAACTTGCTCCATTTTAAGCGTTGACAGCGACGTGTTAGCATCATAAATAATGTTGTTAGCAAGCTCAGCTCGGCTAACGAAAAGCTGGTGGTGAATATGAATCTACAGCAGAGTGAGCCGCGATGACGGACTTTATATTTTTTTATTTTTAAAGAGAGAAAAACTTACGGAAAAGCGCGAGTCCACTCGCACCAATCTCTAATTGGCAGAAGCGAACGCCGGTAGACAGTGATACGACAGAAACGGTTTACTTTAGGTGCAGCACAGTAGCTCCCAATGACAAACTGACGTCAACAGGAGGAACTTCCGGTCGTAAAAAATCAAATGTGTTTTTCTCTTAATCGTAAGATAATACCCTCTATTATCCTCTCTTTTTTATTGTTTTTCAAATAATACATTTAAAATATCAGAAAGTGATAGAAAGGCTTAGCGATTCGACTGTTAAATAAGACTTTAAATTAAAAAATGGCCATATTTGCTTTTTAAAAATCCCCTAAAATATTTTAATTTGTAGAATTATTAAGATATAATGTTCATCAAGAAAGACCATACCATCTGTTAGTATTTTGTTTCTATTTATTTCTTCGGTATGAGGTTTTGGTCTTTTCTGGGTGGATTTTATGACAGTAAAATATTTCCCCTGTAGATGGCAGCATTGTAGCTTAATACAGTACAAATTATATATCACGAACAAATGTTAGTGGAGAAAATCATCCTATGACTTTTTTTAAATTAAATATCAGGTAAAAAAAAGATATAGATTTAATTTGAAAAAGTAAATAAAGAGTATTTTGAGACAGTGAACTAAAGAGTAAAGAATTAAGAGTACTTTAAGACAGCGTACTATAAACATCGAGAACAAAACACCTCAAGACACAGGATCAGTTGCTGCATGACAGGCCACAAAGGAAATAGCAAACCATTTTATTGACATTTTGAAATTCGGCTATTTACAAGTTCACATACTTTGCAACAAAAGGAAAAACACCGTCACAGTTGAAAAGAAATATCAAAGTATGTTTGTACATGTAGAAACATGACACCTGTACACAAAAAAGTCAAAGTACAATGTCCACATCACATAGTGTGAGTTTGGCACACAGATAGATTAGTGTATACGCATGACTGTTTGGTACTGTTTGGAAGTTTGGTATTTTACCGAAAACTTGTTTACAGAAAAACCGCATTATTCTAATATTCTTTCTGTGTTTACGCTCAATAATCGGCACCTTTTGTATTTTTTTTAATTCATCGCCACAAACGGCACAAAATCAGTTCTGTCTTAATTTAAATTTGGTTTTATTCTGTCCAATACAGAAACGCAAGGATAAAGATGAATACATTTTGGAGTATCCAGGTAATCACCAATGACAAAGGCTGATTCATGGACATAACACAGCATAAAAATAATGTTAATTTACAAAGAACCAGAAATAGACTTCATTGTTAGAACTGAAATGTTTTAAAATTATTATTAAAAGCTTCAGGTGCAACAAATTTTATAGATGTTTCTCCATAATTTACACTACCTGATAAATAATAATGTAGTATATCAATGGGTCAGCTTCAGTAAAACTGGTCAAACGTTGGAACTGGTGTGGACTGTAAGACTCGTGAAGTCGGGGAGTTGTTTTATGGCACCGGTTTAAGGGAACACGTTGCTAAATCTCATTCTGTTGGGAGAGGTTCTCGGACACGCTGTTGAACTCGGTGGCTCGGGCACTGATGCCCAGATACTGCTTAAGAAACTCACTGAAACGTTTCTGGTTGTTCCACTTGCGGGCTGACTTACGAATGCCAATGAAGCCACCGTATCTCTTTTGGTAGGATCTCCCCGGAGATATCAGCTTCCGAAAGTTGTGCCTCCCTTTGACAAAACCACCGAACCTCTTGGAGAAGTTCAGTCCCACATCTCCCTGTCCTCTGGTTGCCACGTCCGCATCCCTCTCTTCCTGGCCATCTTCCCCTTCATATTCGTCCTCAAGGGACACGGCATTCTGGGAATCGTAGTCAGAGTTTAACTGGCTGCCTTTGCCATCTAATTCCCCTTCTTTTATCCCGAGCGCCTGGGTAACATGGTCGAACCTTTGCAGTGCCATGGGGAGTAAAAGACCTCTTTCCAGTTGCTCTCCCTGATCAGAAAACAGCGCCCCCGCCTGCTCTTGAGATCTTTTCTGCATAGAAGCACTGATGGAGGATAGTGGTGATGACAGGGTCTGACGACAGACATCCCAGGACAAGGTGTGGGAGATGTTTTCTTCACACTCCAACAGACAAACCTGCAGGAGACAAATAAAAACAGTATCTCAGAATTCAGGCCAGGCTGGTTTATACCTACAACATCCTACAGCCGGGCATCTCTAAACTTCAAATGTTCTCAATGTATCAAGCATTGGTGGTTCAGTGGTAGAATTCTCGCCTGCCACGCGGGAGGCCCGGGTTCGATTCCCGGCCAATGCAAACATCCTTTTATTTTCAGCTCAACTCCCGAGGGATTCCTCGCCTGCCACGCGGGAGGCCCGCTTATCTTTCTGTTGGGTTACTTCGGGATGAAAAAATGTCTTATTTTGTATAGTTTTTGTTATCATTTTAATAACAATTTATGGTAAAACATTGCTTACAATTATTATTCAACAGCTTTAGTGGATAACTGGACAGTCAAATGTCCAATTAGAACCATATCAACATAAGGGATGATAAAAACAAAGGCTAATTCTGCCAGCAAGTTATCAGGGGACTTGTAGCTGCTCTATAAGAAACTCACGTGCTTGTACACGAATCGTACCATTTTAACTGGCGTTTCTTGCCTCTTTCGAGGGCGATGGCGATCCAAACGCCCCAGACTAAATGCCAATTACGTTCCAAACGCCCCAGACTAAATGCCAATTAATTGGCGATCCAAACGCCCCAGACTAAATGACAATTACAAAGATAGTTTGCATTGTCTGCACAAACACTGAATGTTAACTGAATTCAAGAAGACTTCCAAGCTAAGAGACTAATGCAATCTTTGAATCCAGCAGGTTCAGGAGTCCAAAATCCTGGTGAGTATTTTACACTCATCTAGACTTTAATATCTTTTCCCTCCTAAAATGCCATAAAACAGAGATGTCATTATCCAAAAAGAAACAACCAGAAGGTACAGGCTCAGAAAGGCCAAATGATTTGACTCGTATGATTCACAACAAATTAAAAGTTGATTGCCAAAAGGGTAAATTGATGACTTGGAAACAGCAGGGGAAGATGAAAACAAGGAATTGTTTCATTTCCACATTTTTAAAAAACCCCTGTGGACAGATTATGTTTGTGACTTATATTTTTGTGAGGGAGCAGTCTAGCTCTGTGTGATATGATAAAAATGAATAGTTTCAAAGAGTTCACTCTTTTTACAGTTTTATTACAAGCCACGTGTACTACAGGAGAGTACAACGTCTGGAGGATTTTAGAGTTCATGCTCCGTACCATGGTGTTGAAATTGAGCTGCTTTGGCAGGATGTTGCTGCAGGACAGACAGTCTGCCGGGCAATCACCATGTCCAGGATGACACAGACAGAGCAACAGCAGAGCCACCACCGTCTTCATGCTCCTACTGTCTTCTGGGAAACAGAACAGACAAAAACAAAACGGTTGGAATTAACATTGAGCTTTTACAGTATCTTATTTCTTTGAGGGACAGGAATCAAGATCGTTTTGCAGCCAGATAATCACAACTGTGTCAACTGTACAGTACTGAAAATATTTATGGTAAGTGCAACAAACTTTCTAAAAAATACTACTGCCTAATTCTGAGCTTTTATCTTTGCTTATTTTTTGGTGAACATCAAATGCTAAAAGAATAAAAATATCACATTAAAATCTGTTTCAATTCATCTGAAACTGTCAAGTTTTGTTGCTAATTAACTTTAGAGAAAAAACAACGCTTCTACAAACACTAAATGGTTAAAAATTGAAGGAAGCACACTATCAGTGGGTAGTATAATTGGAATGAGCGGCTGATTGAGACAAAGTTCAGTATTTATTTGTTCGTCCTCTTGTTGTTAAATATAGTCTCTTTTAACAACTTCAGTGACCACATTTTTTTCATCCAGTCAACCTTTCCTGACGTGCGGCAGGTTCCCTCCGAGAGCCTTGAAAACCTAATTACTTTGCTTTTAATTAAGTGATTAACCACTAAATAAACCTGTTAATAGATTCATTACTGTGTGTGCGCAGAGCTGAAGTGCAGCTGATGGACATTTAACACTGCAGCAGATGATAAGGGAGACCGTCGTTCATAAAGAAGAAACTTTTCCACGCCTTGACTTTCAGAAACCTCCATCACGACTCCAGAGACGTGACAAAGAAATATCATTACTCCCTTTTCTGTAGGAGATAGTGTTCATCCAAGGTATAAAGGTCAAGTACAGTCACTCACAGGAAACGTCAGCAGCCAACACTCCGTACAAAATGTCTGCATTCACCTACTGTAGCTAGGCTCGTTTTTACAAAATGTCTGCATTCACCTACTGTACAAAGCTTGGCTTGTTTGGATAGAAAGAAAAAACATGACGGGAACCAGAACTTCTATCATGCAACTATTTGGTGCACGGTATCTTATCATGAAGTGGCCAAAAAAAAAAAAACTTGAGGGTCTTAACGGTGGCGAGTGGTTGTTGGGGGTCAACCCGAAGGTCAACCTGGAGCTCCAGCTGCATGAAACCTCTCAGGTCAGTAGATACAGCTCCAAAACCTTGGAATGAAACGGACTGACTCACGTCCTGTTTTTGAATCACATTTTTCTCACTTGGTAATTGATTGTTGTTGAATTGTCTTTAACTTTTTATTGATGTTAACAAAAATAAAGTTATGTTTTTGAATCACATTTTTCTCACTTGATAATTGACTGTTGTTGAATTTTCTTAACTTTTATTGATGTTAACAAATAAAAGAACTTTAAAAATAAAGTTGAGTCCAGACATAAAGACAGGACCATCCACACTCACACTCATCTGTTAGCCGTATCTTTCATTACAATACACAAAAATTAGCAAAACTATTCAAAGTTAGCTTCTCATTTTATAGCACACACTGTAATTCATTCATCTTTACTTCTAATTCTCTTATTTTTACAGGCCTAGCACGTAGCCCTATGCTCCACATTCTCACGTCTGGTCAACCATAACAGAGTTATAGAACAAAAAATAAAAAAGTTCCCCCCCTTGAATCTGAACTCCAAGCAGAGCTTGAAGCAGAAAGCAAGTCACTCGAAGCAGCAAATTCCTGCACCGTGTTATCAACCTAATTCCCAGTGTAAAAAAAAAAAATTACATCATGTCCAACGGCAGCTTCCAGGCAGATTATTCACGCACGGTTGGACATAAAGCCGTCACACAAATTGTCATTTTCTTTGCCTGACGTCAGTAACAAAGCTGCATGTTGTCGTCACTACAGTGGTTTGACTTTAAGGTCATCACATCTGTGAAACTTTGGAAAACCGTGACAAGATATTTGCAATCAAATTTATATTATTATACTTAAAAAAAGACAGTTAGTTTGATGTTTTTAACACAGTGGTGCTGTGATACTGTCTGGTTTTAATTATTATGCAAACAAAATTAACATAACGGGATGCATTTTCAAATTAAGGAGATAAAGGTGAAACCGTATAAAAAGAGTGGCAGCCAATAAGAAAACAAATGAAATGTTGCATAATTGAAAATCCCTGCGTGTCACTGACTTCGTTAGTTGACGAGTTGATCAAAGTTTGACAGGTAATTAACTGTTGTATCTCCTTCTGCCCGCAGCCAGATGGTCCTCTACTTAATCTGTCAAACAAAAGTCACTCTGCGTGACAGGTCATCCCACGTCCGGTGTCCATATATCATTCCCCTTTTGTTTCACGTATTGATGGCTAACAGAAAAAATGGCAGAGCGCTCATTGATTTGACATCTTTCGGGAAACTAAATCTATTCCTTCAATCAGTTTGATTAGAAAGTTAAATGTTTGCGCATCAATCGTCGCTGTCGCTAACTGACAGCATTAGTTATCCACTGACTTATCTGTCAACGACACTCACCCACCTGTCCACACAGAACCGCTGCTGTTCACTGTGGAATAAATGTGTTTTTATAAATTAACCATTTCTAGGGGCAGTAATTCTGGGTTGTTTTTTTTTTAATTTGTTAGCCTTATTAGGTTAATAAACCTTCGTCTTAGTTCCAAGTGAGTTCATTATGAGCTCTTATTTAATCAATACTGCATAAATAGGCACCAACTCGAAAAACGAAAATAGGAAAATAAAATAACAAAACATTATACTAGTCTATAGAGACACACAGTAATTGCGTCTAAGACTCTGGTCAGAGGTCTTGTCCACTCAGTTGCGTCCACCATTGTGGCTCTTTTGACGTCTCTGCAGCCAGAGGGAACCTTTAGTGGCAGCCGTTAGTGCTTTTATGCCACGCTCCCTAACAGTGCGAGTGTGCGCTGCTTGATTATATGTTGAAGCCATGGCAGGCAGCCACACTGAGCCAAATCAATTTCCGCTCCCGATGCACCTTATAATGACCTCAGGTCGATTAATGGCCGGTGCTTTGTTTTTGATTCTTCCCACATAGTGTGTTGTGCTTATTTCATATTGATTTTTATTATTATTATTATTATCGTTATGATTGCGCTCTCTGTGTTTGGGCAAAATGAAATAGTGCACAGTTAATGTTATGTTTCTATTTCACCTGGTTTTATTTGTTTATTTTATTTGGTGATGGGAAAAAAAAGAATTGACTCTGCAGAATTTTCTGTTTCATAAAATCTAACTCATAGTAATGGCTGCATTCCATCTCAGTGAGTCACTAATAGTCCCAAATACAAGCAGCATTCATCATGATATTTGATATCAGGTGAAAGGAAATGAGGAACCTATCCAATCACAGACTTATTCGCTGTTTTAAAATGACAAATGTTGGGGATTACAGACTTATTCGCTGTTTTAAAATGACTTATTGTTTTTTTTTTACCCTCCACACATGGGTTGAAGATGAAGACAGAAGGTTCCCTCTGTGAGATGACCTTGGCAACGGCTTTAAAATCGAAAAATAAAGATCATGGTAAAGATTAACTCCAGCCAAAGAATTTGTGATTTACCATTGTATAAATAACAATTAGTTTGTCCTCAAAAAATCAAAAGTTTTCATCTCTGTGACGTTCATTGTCAGATCCAGCCAATGAGGAACTGCATCCATTTCTATTATTTAACTGGTATTTACATTTCTCTATTTCCTCACGAGGCAGGTTTAGGTTTTTTTAAATGTCAGAAATTCCCTTTGATCTTGAATTAACGACTTTAAAGCTAACGTGTTGTTCTGTCTGTGGCTGCTGAGACGACCAATTAGACTGGAGGTGATGTAATTTGCTGTCACAGACAAGTAAGGAGCTGAAAAGGTTTCACCTCAAGCCTTTAACTTCTCAGTTTAACACGAGCGTTTACTAAATGTCTGAATGACGCACACATCAGGACGGTGGGTCTAAAAAAGCCTTTGGTTTGTGATTTATAACATCTACATGTGCTGTGATATGTAAATAACCAAACAATGAGAAAAACAAAAGCCAGAGAATCTTTTTTACTCTTGAAAGAAAAAAAGAGGGAGAGAGGGAGGCTGGAGGTAATCCCAGCAGTCATTGGGTGAGGTTCAAGGGCTATTGGTCTTTGACTGTTCAACGGTCCGTCATATATGGAGACAAACAACCATCGTTCACTCATATTCATGCCTGTGATTCATTGAAAAGTTCCAAGAAAACCCATGAGAACATGTAGGAGAACATACAAACTCCAAACAAAAAAAATCATTAGCCATCAGCAGGGATTGAATGGGTGAATTTCTTAATATGTGGCAGGAGCAGTATCTGGATTAGATATCCCATAATTCATACGTGTCAAACTCAAGGCCTGGGGGTCCTGGAGACCCCTGATCTATACAGTTACTGTTGCTCAAATACACAGTGGATAAACATGTTGTTATTTGGACACACTGTGCGGAAAAAAAAGTATCAGAAACTATTGTTGGAGACGACCACCAGCCCTCGACACATTCTACATCACAGGTCACTATCAGGATTCACAGAAATGATTTAAATCCACCAACTATCTGAAGCAACATTCTGAGTTATATCTTTACGTCATTCTCTTTCTTTCTTTCTTTTTTTATATTTATCAATAATTTTACGTCCACTTCAAGTAATGACTCAGCTGCCAATCAAAATGCACGTCCACTCACACAGTGCTGCAGTAAAAACCCATAACCCATAATAATGTATTTTCTGTGAAAACAGCATCATTATCTCTGCGACATACAGTCAGGTGTAAAATAGAAAAGAGGAAACACAGAGAGGAAACTCCAGGATGTATTAGTGAAATCCTCCCAGTACAAAAGGACAGACATGAATCCCGCTGTGTTCTGGTCATTTTCTATCTGGATTAACTCCACAGAGTCAGGGCCAGTCCACAAACAAACAGGCCACAGCAGTAAACACTCTGTGACCCCATGATCCTCCGTCTCTTATCCCTCCCTTTCTCCCAACCTGCTGATGAATGAGGGCGCCACCTGGGGTCAAGGCAGTTTGTCCATAAAGCTAATGGTGTGTGTGTGTGCGTGTGCATGTGTGTGT
>NC_024311.1:16265084-16294525 GCF_000523025.1 Cynoglossus semilaevis | reverse complement strand
ATTATCCGACTGAATGCTGCTGCAGACGTTGGTCAGTTTCTTTGAACTGGTCTGTGTGGAGGTCACACGGTAATTATTTAATGTAAAAAGGAAAAAAACATTAATACAAAAAGGTCAGACCTTGAACTGTGTTTTTAACGTCTTCATGTTTCATGACTAGACTTACTGAACGTTAGCTCTACTGATAATGGCCTGAAGGCAACGGTGTATTAGCTGCAACGCAGAGATGAATCCAACACACACACAAACATCACCATCACACTGTCGGAGCATGTTGTAACACACACACACACACACATTAACACATTTATGCATTCTATATATTTGTAAGTTAAAAATAGTGACTTGACTTGGTTCCTTTTCTGTCAAAAACCATTGACCCTGTAAAGACAGAGCCCTGATGAATAGGACTTGAGGAGAACGTGACCCCATTTAACCTACATGCAGTAACTTAAATTACCTTTGATTGCTGTGTCTTTAACCACAGTGTCAACACAAACAGTCGTGTTGGGAAAAGAATTTCCATCCGTTCAACAGTGACCGGAGCTCAGCCGTAAATCTGTTGGTAATAATTTAACATCCAACTCTGACCGACCACATTTATGACCTTGTTTTTTATAAACTAAAAGCAGAGAAAATCAATTATTTGTCTTCTTTTTTTAATTGAGTTACAGGTTTTATTATTATTATTATTATTATTACTGTCGTTTCCCAGATTGACTGGAGACGTGAAGTCAATAGTCGCTGATAATTTTTTTACCTCTATATTTTTTTCAGTCACACGGAGCTGCAGGGTCAGAGGGTCCCACTGACAATTAGTGGCAATAGCAGCAATTATTCTGCTACGGCAGCGGTGAATGGTGGAGTGATGGAGACAAACACAGATAAAGTGATTGTAAATTGCTTCTCCGTTGCCAGAAGGTCGAACAATCGAACAATGTTCATCGTTTCAGACCGTGTCGTGGGTTGTGTTCACTCTGGTTCACACAACAGCAGTTGAAGTCTTTCTTTCATGACAATACATTTTCTAAAATATAAATTTTTAAAAATTGCAGTATGTCAGAGGTCAAAGGTCAAGTCATTTAGTCGTCTCCCCTTCCAACCCTCGCCCACTCCAGAAGTTCTTCTTACCTGTGTTTGAGTGAAATAACGGGGCTCCCCTCAGACTGAGGATCAGGTCGTTCAGCATTTACGTTCCCCTCCCTCGGTCTCAGCTTGATTTTTCTGGCAACGTGGAGGCTGCTGGAGTCAGCTCCTCTTATAGGGTCCCCCCCCTCTCCTCCTCTCCCCTTCAACCTCCTCCTCCTCCTCCTCTGATTCTCTCTCCCTTTCCAAACTCACTTCTTTCATCATCGGGAGCGTAAAACGGGGAGGGAGGGACGGAAAACTACAAGCAGAGGGAAGATGGGGGAGAAGATGGACAGTGGAGAGAGGGAGAGTGAGGGTGGGGAATCGAAGGGAGGAGGAGAGGAGAAAGGAGCGAAAAGACGTTGGGCGAGAAATAGAAGGATACAAGAGAAGGATGATGTTAGAGCAGCGGAGGTTAGGGGTTTGATGCTGAAAAGACAGGAGGAAATACCCCCCCTTATGATTACTGTAAATATTAAGTATTTACATAAGTAAATATAAACATATATATATGACGCCATATATACATACTGTATATGTGATAATATTAGGACTGAGTGTTAGAAGATGGAAACATTTTTGCTGCACAAAAGAAAACTGTCAAATATTAAAAATCCTTGTCTTTTGCTTTTGTTCATATTCATGGACTCCACTTGTGAAGCTGTTACGCAGATGCATAAAAGTGTAAGAGGAGCATATCTTTTTTTTTTTTTTACTCTAATTAAACCATGACTTCAATTATTTTTTTCACCTTTTTGCCAATGGACCCTTCATTCATTTTTCTTGCTACTGTATGAGCACTCTTTAGCTCCATATGGAACACAGCTAACTCACTACACCATAAATACCATGATTAACACTGGTCAGCTCCGTCACTTCATCTCAAAATAATGGTGCGGCGGCCCTTCCTGCTCCACATAAGGAGACGTTTTTGCTCCGTCAGTGATGTGGACATTAGGATCTTTCCGGTCAACATCTATTAGCGTTCCTTTCGTCTAATGTCCTGTCAACTCTGGTCACTCATATCTAATCAACACCTTTAATCCTCCACTACCTTGCGGTGACTTTTTCGGCTTCAGATTTTTATTTATTTATTTATTTTTCTCTATTGTACAATCGAAACAACTCTGTCAACCACCGGGAACATCAGATGATGACAGAAAAACGGCCGATACAGACAGAAGCGAGGTGCGATGGCAGACGATTCATGGTCATGGCAGACGGCTCTCAGACAGATGACCTGAAAGGACAGGACTTTCCACTGTCAGGTTTACAAATCAAATGCAAAAAAAATATTTTTTACTCAAAGCAAGGTCATCTGTTTTTATTCACTTATACTTCAACCTTGATTTATAAAGACACACGACCGCATGGATGGACACGCTCACATTTGCCTTTAAAAAAAACAAGAAAGTTTTCATTGTCAAAGTTTTTAGGAGACGCTGTATGCCATGTGGCTGTCGCGTCTCCACCCCAGTGTGGGAGTGACAGTCAGATGTCCTCCAACTTCTCGTCTCTGCTGTGGCAGGAACTCATTACTGTCATTTTACTTTAACACAATAAAACAAAACCAGAGGAAGAAAAACTTTGTTTTTTCGTTTACTGCATTGATGTACAAGTGATTTTGGTCAGTGAAAAAAACTGTTGTTAATAATAGTATGTATTTATGAGGGAAAAAAGGAAACAAAATATAACTGATTTTCAAATATTTCTCTCAATTAAAAGCCTTCTTTTGTTGTTTCATTTAGCTTTAATTATCATTGTTTTTTTATAAGGAGGCTAACGATGTGTGTTAGTCAAACACCGTTCATCACAAATACACATGTACTAAACAAATGTCCGCTGTTCGTGTTTAACCATTTGTTTCAACAGAAGCATTTTTTTTTTTTACAATAACATAAAAGTCCAAGGAAGTTGCCCCTGATCTGTACGACTGTTGTTGAGACTGTTGTCGCTGGTGTCTGGAGCGGCTGAGACGGCCCTACGAAGGTCAATAGGCTATTACGGCGTTTGTCTGAATTAGTCAGTAGTTCATTAGTAGATAACAATCAGAGGACAGACGGCGGTCTGCTCAGGTACTCCAAAAGACCGTCAAGACATCTCAGCCTCGTCATGTCCAAGATTCTCTCTGTGTCTATAGTAAAAAAACACTCATTAAATACTTTGTGTTTGTTTGTTTGTTTGTTTGTTTGCAGGTCCTGTGGCCCAGGAGTGACGTCTGACTGAAGTACGTTTTAGAGTAGAGTTTTTTGGTCAATAGACAGAAAAATAATATTTTAATGAGTTAACTGTAATGTTATATATATATTAATATATATATATGTAAAACTATTTAAATTTAGTAATAACAATAGTATAATGAAAATATAATAATAAATAATTGCAATCTACAACATCACACACATCAACAGTAATGACCAACTAATCTACTAATACTTAACTAACACTAACACTAACCTATCTGTCTACTACTACTAACCTACTAATCTAGTAACATCCACTGTTCAGGTTTCTATCTATCAGACTATCTGGTTGTGATGTAGCAAGTTAAATAAGTTAATTAAATACTTAATACTTTGTACTACTTAGTCACTGATTCTACTGTGTTACTCCCACTACGACGGAGTCCATCTTGAATATTAGTCAGTCTTGTAACTGACGCTAATTCACAGTTGGGAGAAATAATGCATCCAACTCGGTGAGAATTAAATCAAACAACTGAGTCACATTAAAATCCGATTACGAACCAACTGTATGAAACAAATACAGTTTGTTTACAGTTTGTGTCCAGCTTCACTCAGATGACGGCTGACTTACTACACAACAAAAGTGAGACACACCGAGACTGATCTCAGAGTCTGATCCATGAATCACATTTTCCCTCCTCCAAGTGAACACTGTCATTAATTAAACACTCGTTAAGACCTTTCCTGTGGGAAATGGCCGATGACTGAGCAGTAAATTAGACACAACTACAACAGATGCTAATTTCAGTCTGGTGTCTCTCACAAACAAACACAAAATAATAATTTACACAAGACGCAAACAACATCATTTCAAACGTACGTGAATGCGACTGTGATGCTAACGTTTGAAGCTAATGGTGGTATGATGCGCGACATGTGGTCAATCTCAGCGGGCTCTGTGTGTGTATGTGGGTGTGTTCCCTCAGTGAACTTTGGTTTCAGTGACTGTCTCTTGATCTGTCTTCTCTGCTCCACCCCACCCCTCTCTGTGTTTGATTCCCATTTTCTCCTCCAACCTCTCAATAAATTTAAATTAAAAAAGTTTGAACTACATTGATCCTAATGTTAACAGCAGATATGATGTTAACAGGCTGCCCCCTGTAGGTGCCAAGCATATGGTTCCTCTGGGAATTGAACCCATAACTCTCTGCTTTTGAGGCAGGCGTGCTAACCGCTACACTATAAAATCAACAACTAATTCTTTCTAATTCCTTTTTTCCAAATGTTTAGAAGTACAGTGGTCCCTCTCCTAAGCTACCAGTGATACTGTTTAATTTTTTAGGTTAGAAAATATTTTTTATCACAAAAACAATAAAATTATTTTTTAAAAATATTTACCGTAAAATACCGCAATATACTGAAATTCTCTCAAGATTGGAATGAAAAACAATGAAAAACAAATCGCGATACAGAGAGGGACCACTGTACCATATTTTCCAGAGTATAAGTCGCACTTTTTTTTATACCCTGTGGCTGGGTTTCTGTGCCCAGGATTAATGAAATGGTATTAAAAGTAAATGTTTTCTTGTCTTTCTGGGATTATTTCTCTTTCCTCTAGTCCAGGCGTGGCCCGGACACAGGGAGGTGGAGAGTTGTTGGGAAGAGATAACGGCTCTTATCTTCTTACTGCCAGAGGCTGAGAGGCCCGATCAATCAAGAGCTGGTTAAAAGGATGTATTGATTCCTACGTATGAGTCGCAATGAAAGAAAAGAAGGAAAAACAAAGGTGTCGATGGAGCGTTGAGAGGAGGTGCTGTTTACTCCTGTGTAATCTTTGAGGAGCATGATGTTGATCTAAGTTTTTAAGTTTCAGGAATTAGTGGCTGTTGCTCCAAGACAGCAAGGGAAGCTTCCATGTTCAAGAAGAGACTGAGAAGCGTCTAATTCAGAGGTGACCAACGCGTCAGAGGCCAAGAAGCCACGACTTTTACTTGACTTGACTTTGCAAAGAGCCACATAAAGTACATAGGCACATCTGAACTACCCCATACCTTAAAAAAACCAAAAAACACATAGGCACATCTGAACTACCCCATACTTTAAAAAAAAACAAAACAAATAAAAGTCACTGTTACAACTTCCTGTTTACGTCTCTTCATCTGTGCAAATTGGGTTTTTCCTACGTCATCTGCATCAACGCCCATCTGCACGAGATTCACATATTTGTGTGGGTTTAAATGTATATATATGTATTCGATATTTGTGTGGGTTTAAATGTATATATGTATTCCATACATATATACTGTATATATGTGCATATATCTGTGACCTGTGTATTATATGAATAGCTTAGCATTAAAGCTTTAAACAGCAGGGTGACGTTTCATCCAACAGGTCTTTCATCCTTCAAACAACCTTGAATCTTGAACTTTTTCCTGGTCTGGTCCCGCGGTTGTTTGTCCAGTTATCAGTGTGTGGGTGTCGCTCGCTGACACACCGTGTGTCACAGCCCGAACGGAGCAAATGTCACAGATGTGATTCACTCAGGAGGCGTGAGACCTTGTCATTTCCTGACCCACTGTGGGGCCAAAAAGGTTACTGTGACGTCCCCCTTTCCTCTGCACAGCAGACGGCTGCCGTTCTTTCACATATAATTGATTTGTAGTCTATTAAAGCTAATGGTCATCCTCCTCATGGAGCGGCACCGTCAAAGTGTTTGTTCACTGCTGAGACAGTGCGACGCTCCCTCCTCCTGTCTGCAGTTATTATCGCAAACAGACAAAACTGCCAGGTGACTTCGTATGTTCTGTCTTAGATGTAATCACTGTATTTGGGATAACTTTTAGTTTCTTTTTTTATAATGACAAAAATATATATATCTGTGTAGTAAAGTCATTAGAATAGAATAGAATAGAACAGTGGTTCTCAAACTGTGGTACGTGTACCACTGGTGGTACGCGAGCACTCTCATATTTTCACATTTACATTTTCAATTTTAATACAATTTATCCACTAAAAAAAGTTGTCATTTAACAGACTTTACATCCACTGTACTTGATCATATCATGTAGGTCATCATGTAATTGGGTGATAAAAAAAATTGCTTTTTTTTTGGGTGATTGATCATATCATGTAGGTCATCATGTAAAAATTGCTTTTTTTTTGGGTGAGGGGACGCAGTGCTATCATTCGTTTGTACTTTATAATTAGGTATTTTTAAATTCACCCTAATTAATGATGCGTTAGCCTCACCATCACTGCCTCGACCAAAAACAATCAGAACTACACAGGAGGCCTCAGCTCTGGTTGCAGAGCGGCTGCTCCGTGTCGGAGGAGACGTCAAGGATAAAACCAATTAGACTCCACCTCCACCACCAACCGGGCTGACTGATTTATCAGCTACTTAAAGCCTGGGCCGTGATGGCCACATCAGCCTGAACTCATGAGCAAACCAGTGAATAAATATAATTCTCCATCTCTGTCCTGTAACGACCCGCTGCAATCATGGAGTTTAACGATGACGGAGAGCCCAGACCGCGGTGAAAATTCAATGCAGCGCCCGTCAAGCCTTAGCAGAGAGTCATCGGCCTGTCGCTGGTGACAAGAGCAGCGGCGGAGCAAACAAGATGAGTAAAAAGAAAGACGGAGCACAGAATTTAACATCTTTAACGTGACAGATAGGCACAAACACACACTGAGGACTTCTCCACTGGATGGACTGGTGTCCGCTGAGCTGCTTATCCAGTTGGAGACAAATCAGTCTTAGAGTTCAGGCTCAGGTGCAGCGTCGTGGTTCCAACAGTCACGACTCAGCAAATACAGTGATTGGAAGAAAAAATAAGAAATCTGTCCAAGAAAAAAGTATCAAAAGGTATAAAGAGAGAATATATTTTATTATTATTATAAGGAGCTGAAAATGTCTGAGGGCAGAGAGGACGTATGAGACAGAACCACCAGACATGTCTCGCAGGGACGAGTTGAAGAAGACAATCTCTTTATGCTTCCAAAACCTCGTCCTCTTCCTTTGGTTTCTGCTGATAATAAAAAGACATTTCTGTAGATTTTTAAAAGCACTGTAGGCTGAAAAACACAACTTCATTTCATTAAAATGCTAATGTGTGCACTGGGTTGAGTTACTGTGTTTTTCATCAACTGCTGCTTATTTTCTTTTTTTATTATGACTTTTTTTTTTTTTTGATCCCACACAGAAACTCGTGACCCCTCAGAGAAAACTGTGGTCTAGTTGCAGCATCTTAATGTTGCAAAAAGACCAAAATATGTCTTCATTATTATTATTAGACATTAATTTGGATATTTAGTCTCAAGGTTTTATTTTCAATGGGGGGACTATTACTACTACTACTACTACTACTACTAATAATAATAATAATAATAATAATAATAACAATAATAATCATCATCATCATCATTTTTACTATTTCTAAAATTAACTATAGAATATTACTATTTACTATTATTTAAGTATCTATATACACACTTTTATGATAATAATAATAATAATATAATATTTTATCTACTAAAAAAGAGTCACAGTTATGTATATCTCACCCTTGAATGTAAAATAAGTATTATAATATATGTTATTATTACCAATTATAATAACAATAACAATAATGGCGCTCTGACTCCCACCATCATGACATGGACGTTCCCTCTGTTTTGATCTGAGAGCCTCTTCATTAGCCTATGTAACGCCTGTGCATTTATACGTTTCTCACCTGACATGTCAGCCTGTTGTTTATCACTTATCACAGGGGCAGCAGATCCAGCTGAATTTCATCCACTCTTAAGGCCGCTGTGAGGGCGACAGGCTTCTGTTCCTTTGTGGAGGAACGGGAGGACAGTTGAAAGGAAACCGTAAATTTGAAAGGCCAGGAGCGGAACCGCGGGAGAGCGTTTTATGGAGGAGGATGCAAGAGGTGAGTCTTTGATGGAAAGGGGCACTAATAGAGGTCAGGACCATTAGCTAAGAAATCTGGATGTTGGCACTAGGCCAAAGCATCAGGGACTTAGAAATGTGCGATCCGCCGGTTTGTTCTCTCAGCTGAGAGTCGCTAGAAATCAAAGAGAGAGAGAGAGAGAGAGAGGTAACTCGGCAGCAGAGCTGCAGGATTATTTAATACCAAACTTTCCACACGGTAAACGGCTCATTGTCATACATCCCAGCTTATAACAAAAAAAGCACACTCAGACGTCTGCCTTCGCTGCCTGGAGCTTTATCTAAGAGAGCAAATGATTGGTGTTCATCGGAGCGGAGAAACAGAAACAGTCTGTTATCTACTAGTGTTCCCTGGACGCTTCATCATCTCTCTCTCTCTCGCTCTCTCTCACACACACACACATAAATTCAACTTCATTTTGGTGAACTGCACCAAGGGCTTAAGCTCTTAGAGCTGAAAATGGTCTGAAAAGGAAAAATGACTGTAAAAACAAACGTCCTCTGGAGTCTTTACCTCTCAATCGTTTGTCTTCAACTTCACACAGATGTTTGGGAGTTAATAATGAATATTAATGTATAAATGAGGACGGTGTGAATACGACCTATGACCTGGATGACTGAGAACCTACATAGAGACATTAATTAATTAAGACAATTAATGCAGGTATGAATTAAATAAATATGATTAGAAATATATGGCGTGATTTAAGTTTTTTTATTGTGAGCTTTTCCATCCATCCTTTTTCATCCGTTACCAGGTGAATGACTCATCTATAACTGTGACCCATAAAGAGCTTTATATTTACTCAGACTCATGTGTCGATATGGTAAAAAAAAAAAATACATAGTGACCTTATATACAAAGAGAGAAAATGACACACCTTATTCCTGATACCGTGTGGTCAGCAGTGAACTCAGTGTAAACGTGTGCTGTGGTCAGTGTGTACACTCACGAGTATTAAAACTGCCGTAGCTCCCGGGATCTCTTTTTACCCACAGACCAGTTTTCTCTGGCGGTGGGCTCCAGTGCTGCTGCTGATTAGATTGGTCTGTCTAAGTAATGAGCTGGTGGCCATAAAGCTGCTAAAGTCATTAACCTAATAGAGCCTGCTGTAATGGACGGCCATTTTTTTCTTTTTTTTTTTCTTTTTTTTTCCCCATGGACCACGGCCACCAGGGCTATAAAGAGCAAAGGCGTACCTCCAACACACCCACAGCCCCACGTTGAACCCCAGTGATACCTCCTACAGACACGATACACAATAAAGAGAATTATGTTAAGCAACCGCTTGAGAAACCATTAATGTTGGAATGGCTTTGCTTTTTTTTGGTTTAAATTCTGCACACCAGGGGAGACGTGATGCATCCCTCCGCCTCTTGTCACAGATCGGATGACATCACGTCACGCAGGTCGTGACTGTCCAGAGATTGACTTCTCCCGTGTTATCTGTACAGTACACGCTGCACAGCTGTGGCTAAATCTGCTCTGGTCCAGAATCCTGGTTTGACTGACAGTTGTTGGGTGGAGAATATTTTTCTCTTACAGATGTTTTTGGAACTCACACCTTTGTCTTATGGTTGACCTGTGGTTAACCTTGAGTGGCTGTGGAGTGGGGTAGAAGAGCAACCTGGGAAATAACAGGTGAAGGCAGTTTTCAGTTGCCGACATCGTAAAGTAGAAAGCACCAGAACAGTGTGTTTTGTGTACATTGCACTGCCTGTGGGTTGACTCACTCCATTAGACCTACATCCCACCAGAATTTCCTCAGATGTTTGGGGAATTCAGTCCTCAGCTGGAGGATCACCTGCTGTAAACAGAGCAGGAAACCAGACAAGCTGCGACGTTTTATTTACACATTATCGTTCGCTGGTCTGGTAATGAGGAATGCACAGTGCCTTCCTCAATCACAATAACAACGCTCTGTGTGCCTTTGAGCAAGGCAGTGTTAGCCGTGAAAGAAGGAAAAACAATGAAACGTCCACTAAAATGTGAAAAAAGAAAGTATTGTAAAGAATTAATATGATGGATATCCATGAGACACAGAATTATTTTTTTTATTAACCAAATTTGTGCTTGAATCATCTTCAAAACTGTGTGCAACACAATTCAATGCATTAGAGCAGAGGCAAAAAAAAATTGAAAAGTTGACACTTTTTGGGAGGTTCATCGTTTCACATTAGTGTTTAAGATTTTCAAAACCTGCCAAATAAAAATCTATTTTTCCCAGTATTGAAATCTGCCAATATCTTCAGTAATAAGAATTATAATAATTAATATTAATATATAAGAGGATAATGGACTTCACATAACTGAAACAAAACTATTGATTTAGTATTATTTTGTTAATTTCTGTTTTATTTGTAGTGTTGTGTTTAAATAGAAAGCAACTTATTATTACAATGCATCCATTGTATATCAACGATTGACTAATCCCATATTAATGGAAGGTTATAACAGCAATTAAAAAAAATATAAATAACTACAACATAATAAATTACTGTGCTAAGAATGGGCCACAGACCGGACCACTGGCCTGTCGCCTGAACAAATCTGATGGACATGACAAACTGAGTACCAGCTCCGAATCTTACAACAAATAATTAGGCACACAAAACCCATAAAGCATCTCCTGCTTTGGTCTGATTAGAGGCCGGAACCATTATTGTAATCGTGTCATCAGAACAAAGCAGCAGATAAGGAGTAAGGCCGTCTTCTCTCTGTACCTCTTCATTGTTATCTCTCGCATCACCATGTGCACAAACACACACACACACACACACCGCAGTAGTTTCTGTGTTTTGTAAGCACTGACTTTAACTATTACAAATATGTGCCTGATCATAATCTCTAATCTGTCCCTATATTTAATCCTAACTCCTAATTAGATGCTGAATTTACCATATAACAATAATATATTTCTGTCCCCATGAGAACACAAAGTGTCACCAAATAATAGGAGTGTTTTTAGTAACTATTTTTAGTGGCTATGCGGGGACACTTCCATACAGAAAGGTACAAATATTTTCTTATGAATTAAAGATAAATACACCCTTAAGATAAAACAGAATAAAGCAGTAGCCGACTAAGAACATTTAAAGACAGAAAAACTGTAAATCTAAAGTGTTGAACAAACTAAGGAGACAGCACTGATTTCTTTTCACACAAAAAATTAAAAACAAACACAAAAAAAACGCAGTGAAACTTTGCTGTTAGTCGTCCATATTTTCACTTCTGACTTTTGACTTTTCTGTGGCGTACTGACCTTCCATTTCTCATTCCTGTACACACTGGACTCACAAACGAGAGATAGCAAAAGGCCAGTTTCCCATTAAAGTTGAGGGTGTTAGAAATTAAATATTATAAACAGCGGGGGCATTGCTTGTTTCCTTCAAAGCCCTTGCCCTTTGCATCGGAAACCCCCACGGCCTCCTTAATCACTCACAGCCCTGGAGATTGTGTGTCGCAAACATTTACTTTAAATTATCCAGGGTGAGGGAAAGCAAACTGTCCTGTGGAGCATTAACATTCAAATATTCATTACATCCAGTCATGTATTAGTAAAAGCGACGCTACTGTAGGACTTTTTTTCTGTGCACTTAAATGGAACAAGTCCAGACAAGACAAAGTGACATTTTAGCTGTACTTCACCCTCTCTGTGCTGTACTTCTGGTTTGCAGGGTTTAAATGTTGTAATATTTAGCAGTATGCTGTCACCAACATTCCTGTATTTAACTCACAACTAATTTATTTTTGGTAAATTATACAAAACAAATCACTATGAAACAAACACATTGTTTTACTAAATGTTATAACTTTCTAAATGACTAACGTCATACAAGATAAATCCTGCAGACGTAAGCAGTGAAAAAAAAAAACGAGCGTAAGCGTGGGTCTTAGAAAACGGGGGGTGCTGCCTACACGCAATCCAGTGACGTCAGAGGTTCAGTGCATTGGTCCTGGCAAAATTAGTTATTCGATATTTACTCTGCTCACATTCTGTTGCGACAATTAAAGCCAGATTTTATAATAATAAATAACATCCATTGGGGCTTTTATGTTAATTTTGAGGTTAAGTTTTACAAAAGAAAATGGACTGCAATGGTGGTTACGGATGCCCCTCAGTGTTTAAGATGTTGCAGCATAGTGCCCTCTAGTGGTCTTAATTTCCAACAATTCCAAAAACCGACTTAGATGCACCCCCACTATGAAAATAATTTAACAGTATCCTAAAAATAACAAAGTAATAAAACAATCCTGTCTCTCGCCATATATTAACAGGTATCCTAAAAATAACAAAGTAATAAAATAATGCTGTCTATCTCCATATACAAACAGTATATATGTATATATATAGATAGATAGTATATATATATATATACATATATACCGTGTGACAGTCGAGACTGAGGAAGCTATGGAATGGAATGTCAATTGTTTACAACATTGTGACTGTTGCTTTGGTGAAGCTGACGGTCATTCGGAAAGGTGAGTATTGTAAATATAAAATATTCACTATTTCAAAATGTAATGTACTAGTTTATCCTCACAGTGTTTGTATGTAGTATAAATCTGACATTTAGATACATATTTGTTCACGTCCTTGTCGAAATGCTATTCTCCGTTGTTGCCGCTAATTGACGCTGTTGCTCCAAAGGAAAGGAGAAGTAGAATTGTGGGTAGAACAGACTGTCAAAATGGAGGTCTTCTACTTGTACTCACGTGTTTGACTGACTTTTCACCTGTAATGAAAAAAATCTTATCTTAATAATACAATTCTTTTAAATGTGCTATTATTACAATCTCGCCAATATTGAACGATTATAGTCTGTAATGCAGTTTTATTTTGAAAGGAAAATCAAGAATTCTCAGTTTTATTGTGCTGGGTTTGACAGCGGACGCCGGAAGTGTCGCGTGACTCGTCTAGGGTTTGAACACATCTGGTAACGGGCACCCATTTCTCCTTCACTCCAACTCTGTAAGAAAGAAAACAGGGTATCGAGGATTTAACATAGTCATGTTGTGAACCGTGAAAGTAAATGCGCCATAATATTAGAACAATAATGGCGAATAGACACTGCTGTATGTCGCTTACTGGGCAGTAACGGTCCTCAGCTGCTGTGCCGTCAAGAAATCCCCCTGAGGAAAGTGGTGACAGTGAGTCAGTGAAGTCCTTTTTTATTTTTATGGTGACAGTGAGTCAGTGAAGTCCTTCATTTTTATTTTTTTTAAATGATTCTAACATTTGTAGATTATTGTTGACAAGAATATCGTCATAATCGATATGAAAATATTAAAATTTAAATGCTATAAACGTATTACTAAGTAGTATAAAGCTGTGTAACGTGAGAGGTCATGCTGCAGTTCAGTGCCTTCCGTCATTGTAATGTCTTTAGATAAAACGTGGACGTAACAAAAAAAAGTGCATTGTTTTAACAGCAAACCTGCGTATCCCGTTCCTGCGTTAGAAACAGATCAGATATATATACTATAGAAAATACAAAGAAAGACAACATACGCCAGCAGTCAACCAGTGACCACCTGTCGTGAAAACAATACAGCTAACCTGTCGAACCTTTCATTATATCTAAAGCTCTGAGGACACCACGAGATATTGTTGGTTTCTTTGCAGAATACACATATTCTAAAAATGACAATAATTTTTCTGGGGTATTCATAGCATGTATAATACAATGACCAATAGATTGCTGACCTGTGATTAGTCCAAGTTTCCCCTCAATAAATACTAATCTAACAATTAAACATAATATCTTTTTGTTACTTTGTTCCCAATTTCCTTTTTTTATTACTGTAATGGTCTATAAAGACAACTAAAAATGAGAATTATTTTCTATAAAACAATTTTAGGAAGTGGGTCAATTCAACAACATGTAGTCCAATCTCTGTTGTCAATAGCCATGCTCTTGTTTTTAGTTCAGGACTCACAGTGACTGAAACCATCAATGTTTTTCCTCTATCGTCATTGGTGTTGATAATGATTTTTTGGGTGGTTAAAAGCCTTTTGCTGCTAATGTTATTTGTAGCCTTTCACTGAGGCAAATTCAGAGTAATGTCAGAACATCCATTTCTGGAAAATGGAGCTCTTGCTCTGGTTATTGCTGTTGTCCGCCATTACACCTAAACATACAGTTAATGCACACAAAACAAAGCCTAGCAGTAGTATCTAATTTCACCTGGGCTGCACTATGTCGTTGTCAGCTTGTGTCAGAAGGAAAGAACAAATGAATGTATAAACAATTTGGTTTTCTAACTTTTGATGAATTCATCTTTGCATGGTTATTGCTATATTTTAACTATAGCCCTACACACAGTAACAGTGCAAACAAATCATGTAATAATACTGCTGAAATTAGCTTTATAACATAATATTACCAAGTTAAGTTATAGTATAAAATATTTTACTGATATAAGAGTGCAAAACAGGGTTGTCCATTTTTCTGAGTTGGTCAAAAACTTTTATTTAACATGTATTCTTTAGAAATGTATCTAAATTAAATTATAGAAAACAAAGGATTGACACAGTTATCAAAATAAAGCGAAACCATCGATTTTAATTTAAAATGAAAACATTCTTGGCAAAATATCTAAGCTTAACTCAAGTAAGAATATACATTTTTTCTAATTATAATATATTGGTAAATGAACATAATCTTTGTAGAGTTTTAGACTGTAAATTTTGTCTGGCTTGCTTTTATTTTGAAGAACAGGCAGCTAAGCGGAAATACAGACGCGGCTCGCTGCTAGCACTAAACACAGGGAGGGAGACATAGTGGATTCCGTTTGGGAGCTGTTCATCCTCGCCCGGCGGTTCTCTGTAGACCTCGACCCGTTATAAGCACAGGTTAACGGTGTCACATCTGGAATGACAACACCGAGGTACGTAGTTCAAAAGCGAACGCTGTCCTCTAATGTTATTGAGTACAAATTGAAAGAATGTAGCTGAAACCCTGCCTCTTCCCTACCGCTGCTCCCCTTCACTTTGCCTGACAAATTAGCTGCCTAGCTCGTCTTCATTTTAATGCCTTTCAGATAGCATATGTCTGAATGCGTATATCCACCAGCTGCTTATACACATATTCTACATTGTCTTTCTTTTCTGCTCCAGCTTCTGCAGATCTGAATCAGCCTGAAAAAAAATGAGCAGGAGAAGGAGATAAAGTGGCGGTGCCTGTTGGCTTCCTGCAGGATACAGCACGAGCTTTTTTTTTTTTTTTTTTTTCGTGGACATGCCTTCTGTATGGAGAAAAGCTGAGCTGAGCTAGCTGGCTGGATCAGTCTGGCTAGCGCAATATCTCCAGGGTTTTTGGATGACTTTTTAGCACAGAGGCTGATTTGTTTTGGATCATCCTCTGGTGAGCAGTCAGCATGGGGGAGCCCAATCTGGACGACGCCAATGTCAAGGTGGCAGTTCGAGTCCGGCCCATGAACAGGAGAGGTGAGGCTTTGGTTCCAGTATGTGTGCACCTTTATACATATGAATAAACACACATCCTACATTTACTTCATTTAATTAAAATGAATGGACATTGTATTATACACACACATAAAAAATATTGTGCATTGTGCAAAAATGTTTTAAAATGACTTCGCCTTCTAGATATTCAATTTATTTAATGTATTTTTAACTTACATTGTGGTGCTACAGTATTTGTAGTATTTATTTATTTGTTTCCTAAATGGGGCAGACAACTTTTCTCTGTGGAATTCACTTATTTTCGCGTTCTAAAGTGACCACACCGTTAGTGTGAATGTGAGTGTGAATGATGTTTGTTGTTATATATGGCCCAACAAACAGGTGGACTATTTTACCTTTACCCTTTCTTGGTTAAATACTGCTGGAATTGACTCTTGAGAGGTTTGACCAGATGATGGATGGATGGATGGATGGATAAACCTTTGTGTCTTCTTCATACTTTTGTTCACATAGGTCCAATAAACTTGGCCACCGCCCATCGGGCATCATCCATTGCCTTCTTGCCAGGGAGGTGTGTCTGGCAGCAAAGGCCCTTGTCAGCCTTACAGCCAGTTCAGCTTGTTGATTTTGTGTCACCATCTGTCTAGATTGATTGGCCGTTTAGGTCTAGCCAATCAGAGAAAGAAGACATGAGACATCTATCGCACTTGGTGTGAACGCAGCATTGAAAAGATTTTCAATAACCACGGTCACAGTTTATCTGTTTATTTTTTTACTAATGGTTTATTTGTGTGAAGACAGTTTCTGGGTGTCACTAAGAAGTTATCAGCTATTGGCTGAGCTGCTCCAGGTTAAATAGCTTGCTGTCTCGCTGGCACATGACACAGTGTTGGTGTTACACTTCACTTAATGCTGTGGCCATTCGGCAAGATTGAAAGGTATTACTGTGTATTTTCTAAAAAAAAAAACCATCTGGGCTCTAATTCCTTTTTTGGTCTTTTCTCAGCATTTACATTATTTAGCTTAATTAAAAATCTTGTTTCCTCTTCTCCAGCACAGAGGGATATCTTGTTTCCTCTTCTCCAGCACAGAGGAAACCACCTGAATAGACAAATCTGCAAAGACATCCTCAAATGTAGTTCAATCCTGAATCGTCAGTCTCTCACACAAAGTCTGTGATGACATTTCCTGTGTGATTTGTTAGGTTTTTTTTTTTGCTGTGGGAGAGCATGAATCCAATGAAAGGAGGAGTTGGAGGAGGGCAGCCAAGTTTGACCGACAAATGACAGAATTGATCACGTGTTCTGTTTCTCTCTCTTTCTTTTCCTCTTGCTCTTTCTTTCTTCCTTCCTTTCTTTCTTTCTTTTTTCCTTTCTGATTCCGACTCTCCATCCTTCTCCCCCCCTTCTCTCTCTCCCTCTCTCTTCTCTCACTCTCTCCCCTTGTAATGCTGGAAAAGTCCATCACAAGACCAAGACGGGAGATGACTATTCTGTTCCCGTAGAAAGGAATTCAGCCATAACCACACAGTTGAAAACTCCACAGTCATGATGACGTTACTCAGTAGCGGCTCTCTGCGAGGCTTAACCTTTGTTTTGAACACAAAAATCTCATGTGCATCTGTGAACCTCAAACGTGTGTCAGTTGTCAGGAGTTTAAAACAACAACAGAGATAAACAGTAGATGAATTCCACTACAGCTCAGGTCTGTTTATATTAATAGACTTTGGGATGACTGTAAATAGCCTTCTGTGTATTTTTGTCTCTGATCACTTACCAGCCATGAGATCTTTCCCTTTTAAATTTCCATTTCATTCTATTGAAGCTAGAAAGGTGTAGTTGCTGCCAAATGTCAGGCAGTAAAACATGACCTGAATAATTTCTACCTCATGTTGTGCAATCTGTGTTTATGAACTGATATCAAGTACATTATTTGCATGATGTGTCACTGATTTGTGAAGTGGCTGTGGGAAGCTGGTTTTCTCACACAATGGCAGAAAGAAAGGCACCCCCTCCCAAGGAGTATGTATCCAGTCAGTGTATAAACAGCTGACCCCCCCACCCTCCTCAACTGCAATAGAATTCACTCTTTAGACTTGTAGTGGGAGTATAATCAGTACTTCAGCGCTTTAAGATTTATTTATTTGTCACTTGCAGCAGAGAGGTATGACGGCAGTGAAATAAGTGTTGCAACAACCCCATTGGTCCAAACAGTTTTAATGAAATAGAATGAATGTTGAATATGATAAAAATAGGATACAGGAGGTGTTCGCCATCAGAACTCACATACTGTATAAAAGTAGCCATGTCGCTCACCTACGCTGACACAGCATTTTAATGAAATAGAATGAATGTTGAACATGATAAAAATAGGATACAGGATGTGTTCGCCATCAGGACTCACATACTGTATAAAATTAGCCATGTCGCTCACCTATGCTGACACAGTGGTAACATCACAATCTAGAGTTTCCCCAAAAAAACAACACAAACAAGAGAAACATGTTCCGCATGTAGCACATATTCGTACGCTCCGCTCATCAACTAGTTCCCATTGTTGTTTTAACACCGTATGTTGGAATGATAGAATAGAACTTTATTATTGAATTGTCTTTGTGGTCTGAGGTCATGTTAATTTTGGAGGTGATGTTCGTGTACACTTAACAGCAGTACCAGTATATCCGACGTGACTGTTACCAAAGTTATCAAACATCACCATTTGTCACCAGTGTAAACTGTAATGCTTGTATGCATCATGTTAAACAGAGCGGTTATGACCTTGGCGAGAGGGAACACGCAGATAAATTATTGGCTTCCTGGAGGCAGTGGGAGTGGGTTTGGAACTAGCAGTGCCACGTTTCCAGTGGTGCCTTCTGTGATTTTTCTTTTTCCTCTGGTTTCCAGTCTGAATCATTTCTCTGTCCACATCCACGTGTGTGTGTTAGTATAAGACTTGACGTGGCGTGTCAATTCAAGTAGATGTAGTGACACACAGGAAGGTCACAATAGCCTCACCTGAGCAGGCGTGAGTAGTCCTCAGTTACTTTCTTTACCTTTCTTTGAAGAACAGTAGTTCAGAGCAGGTTTATTGAACCTCAAGGCAACTAGCCTGTGTCCAAGGTTAAGGAAAAGTTGCGGTGTAGCTGCTAGGCTGGACAAAGGCAGGAAGGGAGTCAGTCTGAATGAATATTTGCTAACATTGCGTAATGCTCCGTGTTCCCATGGTTGTGGGCTTCAAGACCAGAATGACCTCCGGCGTAGCAACGGCAGCTAAGTGGCCCATTCGTCTGATGTCAGGGCAGTTGTGCTAAAACCTTAGCGCCGGTAACTCAGGGAAGGGCCAGAGAGAGAGTCAGTGGAAAGTGGGGAACTGGTGTTGGAGCAGGGAGAGGCAGATAACAATGGGCACATTTATCCTGTCAGTGCGCTGCATCACACTTTCCTCACTGCTGAGCAGGACGCACAACTGTTGGCATGTGGGTAATGTAGGCAGCTGAAACCTCCCAGTTTCCTCTCATTGCCACACATTAAAAAACTTAATATTATTTTTCTTCCTTTCAGTCTTGCTCAGCCACAGGTGGTTTGCTTTCTTTGCAATGACTCTCCCTATTGAATAGGAATTTCTGTTCTCTGACCTTTGACCTTGGCCCTGGGACGGTTCTTCCTGCCAGAAACAGCACTATTGAGGTTTCAAAAATATACAGTAAAAACCAGAGCCCTCGCTTTAATTGATTTGACAGCTTGTTGCCTTTTGTTGTTGGCCTAGTAGGTTCGTTACCTTTTTGTGTATTTAGTACCTGGATATAAGTTTAGAACTGCAGTTAAACCCACAAATTTCAAGCAGTTTCTCCTTGTTCGTCAAATGGAGTAAGTTTAGATTGTTTTTGTTTTTTTTTAAATCAGTGTACCACTTATCCAGAATGTTCTTTTTTTATTCCTTGAGAAGTATCTGGATACTCTATTTGATGAATATCCCATTACTGATCATCATAAATATACTTGGGTATTATTTGTCTACATTTCTTTGGTCCACTAATAAAAATCTCCATTCAAGTGCTAAAAGCACAGGGACTTGTGTGCGTCTACACACCCTAGGACCTTTACAGCACCGATGATTATCTGGATCTAAACAAACATAGAGACTCAAAAAAGGCAAAGCGTGTAAAGGTCACCTGACGCTTAATGACATTCAAGCCCTGAACCTGGTCATATATGCAGCTGAAGGAGAAGGGTTTATTATCAGTCATGTTTCCTAACTGCTGGTGTGTCCTTGAACACTAATCTGCAGTTAAAGGGGTGCTGGATTTTTTTGTGCCAACCTCTGACCTCCCTGGAGAAAGGGTCACAGTGGAGGAGGATATCCTCACCAGGAGCAACACAGGGGCAGATCTGATCCACAACTTCCTTTTTATCTTATCAGCAAGTTATTAGCCAATGAGTTGGCACTGGGTTTAGGTTGGATGATGTTATGCCTACGACACACAACAGTCTGAAGAAAAACCACCATGTAAATGTTTAGTTGTGTTTTTTTGTTTTGTTTTGTTATTTACTCCATAGTAGAGAAAGATTTTTGTCTTAAATCAACAGATCTTTTAACCTTACCACATTCCAGTAGTCCAGTTATATATGACTGTAGACTCAGCATTCTGGAGTGAAATAATGATAGTTTGTAGCAGATATATTGACGTTAATAATAATATTCATAATAATAATAATAACCACTTCTGCCAGATTGTGGATGCTGGATGCTGGATGCTGACGGCCTTTCTTTCTGTGTTGAGAACCACACTTTGGTCTGACTGGCAAAAAAGGATGAACGAAGAGTCTCAGAAAGGCGCATGGATTTACAGTGTGGTTCAGGTTAATATTTTCCAGTCATTCTGCTGGTTAGTTTAACACTGGAACTTCTATTAAAAGTTTCCCTGCAGAAACAAACATGATGCACACAGTGAACATTTTCAGTTACTGTGTACTTCTTTAAAAAAATAAAATAAGCAGATTTTTTTTTCTATTATGAAACAAAACTTCAGATATGTAGCGAACTTTCAGTCAATTCATATTTTTACACGTGTTGGCAAACAGCAGGATCACTGGGCCTGAAACTGAAGACAATGTGTTGCATCATGACACAGGCCAAAGGTCAAGATCGGAATTTCTTAGTTGAGTGCACGTTGTGTGTGTATGTGCGTGTGTGTGTGTTTGAACAGTTATTTAAACTTGATCCTCTTTAGGGAAAAAAATACATTTTTCAGCCTGTGTTGAAGGGCTGTAATGATACACTTGTACCAAACATACTCTCAGTACACATGTGGCCCCCTTTTTGCAAATGCTGGAAGAAAATTCCAACTTAAATTTGGAGTCATTTCACTTCCAGCAAGTTTACATTAGTCAGTGTTTAGCACAGACGATCTCCGCCAAGTTCTGCTGTCTGCGAACACTGCGGTTTGTCAGTAAACTACAGTAGTGATGGAGAAGGGCAATAAAATGGGGTGAGAAAAAAAACGTGTCGTCATTAAGGCAGAATCAGCTCTCCGGCTGTTAATACTCACTATTAACAGCCTCATTAGACTGTGGGTTTGAACTGTACCAGAAGTAAAAAAAACAAGCCCCAAAGCAGTGACACCTCACCCCAGTTTATGAGAAGCACAGAAGCAAACAACAGAATCAGAATAGATGAGGCATGATGCTCTTGAGGTTTGATAAAAAAACAACTAATTGCTTGAGATCCTCAGTATTTACCGTTTTGTCATTTGTTAATGATAAAAAAAAAACATATGTCTTTCTACATTTCTGAACCATGATGTCAACATAGATGGAGGCACCAAAACATGACTTTTGGGTTTTACACCTGTGACAGAATCAATTTAGTGCACAGGAAGGCTCAGCAGTGAACTAATAGAAACTGCGCAGCTTTCATTTTAAAACCAACATCAGCCACATTTGGTTTTGAGGTTTTGTAACAAGATTGTAAAACTGTGTTTTGTTTCACCCACAGAAAAGGAACTCAACACAAAATGTGTCGTGGAGATGGTGAAGAACCAGACGATCCTCAACCCTGCAGGAACAAACCTTGGAAAAGGAGACTCGAGGTGTGTGTGTGTGTGTGTGTATATATACTGTGTGTTCTGACCTAGTCTTATGTTAGGTTTGTGGTTTTATTTCTGTACACAAATACAGACCGTTGAAGGAGGAGGTGAGAAATGGAAGAAGGGTCTAAGAGGTAAACAGGAAGTGCTGTTAGTGACATGAACCCTCAGGGTTAGAATATGTAAATAAAAGCATTTATTATTATTTTTCCGCTAGAAGAAATCACATGCCTCTTTGAATTATTGAACACACATCAAAGAGAAATATTTTTAGAATTTCTTGAATTGATATAAATTCCCTTTTTTTTCTGCCTTTGGTTTTTTATTCCTCTTAAACTTCCAATCTTGAGACTCACTTCTGTAGCCCACTGTGTGGGGTCGTCTGGTCTCTGTTTTCCCACAATTAAAACATTAGAAACAGCATACATCTGTCCCTGGTTATGGCTCACATCTGTAAGTCTAAAATCTGTCAAGGTTTGACATTCCTCTGGTGTGCACCAGGCCATCGTGAGATTATGTCTGGACTTTCATGATGACAGGCTGGATTAATGGTTGAGCAGTTGTTCTGGTTTCATCTCCCACATTTCCTTTTGCACTACTTTCTGGCCCTTTTGTCAACAGCCTCTACAAAAAAGGGCAAAGTGCAAAGTGCAAACTTTTTTTTTTCTTCCAAGAAGACCATATTTGATGAAGTGAACATCCGTGAGGGCCAACTATTTTGGCTGATTTTGTGGTTTAGCCATATCTAGATTCTATGTTCATATCTGAAAGTAAAAATTCCCTCTCTGAGAATTTATTTGTATTTATACTGCTCGGGAGCCACAAGTGATGGATTTCATGACAGAGGATGTAGAGTGTAAAAAAATTTAACCACGGACTCCAATTGGCCCCTGGGCCGGACTTTGGACATGTCTTATCTACACTAAATCTACAGTGTATGAGAGGTTGTTCTTTCCTCTCTGCTGCTCCCATGTTTCTGTTTTTTTGTGACATTCCTGAATCATTATGACATAATGTTTGGCAGGAAGTTGACAAACCAGCTGTGGGGCCTCTTACAGACAGGTGTAGTCCAAGACAAATCATTCCTCACTGTTGTTGTTTTTTTTTTCTTTCCTGTTGGTTTCCTTGCTGTTCATCAACTGTTCTATTTTGGCTAGCGCCTAAGTCTTTCTATCTTTTCACTGAAAGGAAAATTAGGTAGCTTGCTTTAATTATAGTTCCGTCAAGCACAACAGGAATGTGTGTGAGCGAGTGTTTGCTCTGATCTTGGTTCCAGCACTATTCCATTTGCCGCACAGCTACAAATATAACACCGCAATAACAAGGTGAAATCAATCACACGATCAACATTCTCAGACCTCTGATAATGAGGGCAGGCAGTCAGTCAGTCAGTCAGTCAGTCAGTCACAGTGTTGCTGTGAGGTAGGACACAGTGTCTGGTATAGAGGACAAGTATAGAGTATAGAGGAAAAGTGAATAATGTTGCCTTCGGGCTAATGTCTAGGAGCAGCAGTCACTGGTCTGTTTCTGTCTGCGTCTGTGTGTGTGTTTGTGTCTGGAAGGAGGACAGAAGTAAAGATGCAGCCCTGAGAGTCACAGACATACATTAAAAGGCAGACTCCTGTCTTCCTTCTGTGCGTTCGGCTGCAGCTCCCCGCTGCCTGGCTTCCTCCCCTTTTATTTCAGCTCCTCGGTTTCCCTGGCAACTCGCAGGGAGGTTAACTTGGGGTCGCTGACGGTGACTATGAAACCCCTTTCCTTGAGTGAAGGAACGATAGAAATTGGGGGGGAAGAGCTCATTTATTCAAGCATCTGTCGACCATAAACTTCTGCCTCTGACTTTTATGTAGGACAGAACAAGAGCAGAGCTGTGGTTTCTCAGTCTGAGTCTCTCTCCACAAAGAAGAGAGGAAGCAGCCGGAGGATGGGTCCGATGACTGGCACCCTCCTCATGCAGATGTCATTCTCTTTTTGTTTACTTTTACACAGTGCACACTCTGGAGGATTACCTTTTTTTACTGAGTGTTTAACTTAGTGGTTAGTCGTTGAGATTATGGGTGGGGACAGTTGACATTGCAGTTGTCGTTTAAATAATTATAGAACATTTTAAAAACGTCCATAATCGATTCGACAATAAACTGTTGCGGTCTATGAACAGCATAGAAATCTTTGGTCTTATCAGTGTAATTGAAACGAATCGTGATGTGTTGACAAAGGAGTCTGTGAATAACGAGAGTACACGGTAAGGGTGATTTGGTTGCTTAAGAAAATAAGATACCAGGAAGTTCTTTGTCCATTACTCATTTCTTCAGTTGAAGTATCAACGGTGAAAATACTCTTTAATATCCAGCTGACTGACTACGATGAAGGGATACACAGTAAAGTCAAATAAATATGACACTCTGAGTGACACTGTTTGTGAAAGAGTTGTCTTATGACAACATTACCTCTAACGTAAAGCAGAACCAACACATTTTAGCCATTACCACCCACTTGTTGCCCTTTCCGTAGTGTCAATACCAATCAGGACTGAGGACAAGTAAAGCATGAGCTTTTTGTCCTGACAAAACATCCAGCAACTATTTTTGTCGTTGGTTGTTTGTTTTTGTTTTTTTACCGTGGATCATTTCCTCTGCTGGTGAGCCTTATTCAGTTTTTCCAGCTACAAGCACAGACACACTGGGCAGAGCAGATTAAAGCTGGTGCTGCTGCCACCCTCAGTGACTCACTGAAGCACTAACGTTAATATTATGGCTCTCACTCAGTTGCTCCTATACCAACATTAAGCAAACATTATTTCTCAAAATGCAACAAATCTATTTCTACCTCTTATGGTCAGTGTTGATGTACTTTTTGTTTCCTTGTTTCAATGGGAATCATTATATTACATTACATTATGTTACATTACTGTAATAATATGTTTCTATTTTTACTTCTTCTCTCCCTGGTTCATTTTCAAACCTCCAGGGAAGTTTTTAACCTCCAGCTTGAGGGCAGTGTGTGCTCGTCTGTTTGATAAGCAGACAGCTGACCCGCCAGCCACTGTGCGGCCAGAGACTACAGTTTGCATTATGACCTGAAGCTATTTGCATTGGGCTTTTGATGCTGAATGTTGACAAGTTCGCAGCTCCCGTCACGCTGCACCCAGAGACAGACACATGTGCCACGGTTTCCAAGACGATAGACAAAAGAGAGTGTGAGGCCCCATACCTAAGAACCGTGTTTTTACTTTGTGTGTGTGTGTGTGTATCACACTCTGCGTGTATGGACGGACGTGTGACGTAATTGTGCTGGGAAAAAAATGGAGGATTAAGCGTTCTGGTGATATCAAAGGTTGTGTGTGTTGTTCAAACAGTGCAGTCCGAACTGAGCACCTGACGGTGGGAGTTTCTAATGTAATGACAGGGTTAAAAATTAACCAAGATTTCAACGCTCGTGCTTTTTTTGTTACTGAAAACAACTGCAGTTGTACTTCAAGTCTACCAAAGAGAATATGTTTACAGTGAAAACACTTGAAATAAAGTGAACCACTGTTTCTGCTCGTCATAGTTGTAACTATAAAGTGAACCACTGTTTCTGCTCGTCATGGTTGTAACGTTCCCTCTGAATGAGCTTCACTGTTGGCCATAGCGTACAGTTTATGTCTGTATCATATGCATTAACCATCTACACAGCAGCACCATGTGAAGACCTATTGTCCTGTAGTTGATGGGAGTCACCACGTGCTGAATTTAAACGTTAGGCTTTGACAGCACACGTCTTGTTGTTCTGTTCCATCAGTGTGTTTCAGTTTAACATTCCAGTCTTAGGCCCGGCCTCTTTCCTCCCTAACCTCCGGGCTGACTTTGGTTTCCTATTCATCTACCAGTCCTGCCTACAAGGCTGTGAATGTTACAACCTGAACAAGAGAGAAGGGGAAAGAACATGAACGAGACAGAGAAGGAGGGGCAACCGTGCTCGAGTTTTGTTTTTTAAAATGACAGTGATGAAGATGAAGAGCAGTAGGAGGCAGATTTGGCTCTCCTCGTTGCCTCACTCTCCCTGTTACTGAACTTAGAGCAGCTCTAGGAGTAGAGGGATTTTGTGCAGGACATGGATGATCCTTTTTGCCTCCGGCCTTCAAAGCCTCCATGACAGCTGTCATCACTTCATATGTCATAACAGATTATGCTTCTTATTTTTGTCTTTTGGCTGAAAATAGGGCCTCACTGTTCTCCGAATTCTTAAAAAGTGTCCGACTGAAGAGAGGAAGAAAGTCACTTGGAATTTATAGGTTCACGTCAGTAAATCAAAGAGTAAATTTGAATGTTTTCATGAGTTTGTTTTGGAAGGCCTTTAGTGACTGCTGGAAGTCTTTTAGGTTGGAAATCATTGCTGACACCAAAGCTGTGAAGAGGAGGTTTCAAAGTGCATCCTTCTTCAAATGCTACTGGAATCAATTAGGCAGCAGATAAGGCATGTTCCTCTGCCTGGATCTGCTGTGCTGGGCGCAGCATGTCAGCAGTGGAACGTCAGTGAAATATGAGGTGTTACCGATTGCGCTGGAGGATGGTGGTTTGGTGGTTTATAAAGAATGTGCATGAGTGGAAGAAAACAGGTGTGGATGTGTGGGTGGGTATCTACACTGGTTCTCCGCGCCTTTTCGATTATAAATTCTGACCATGTGCCTGAGGCCTGACCCTAAAGTTACGGAACTTCAGAATATGAGTCCTGAAGTTCTGGTCAAAGGTGGGATTTGAATTGTGGTTAGGGAGTCGGCATTGGCATGTCTTTGTGTGGAACATGAGCTGTGTCATTTTGAACTCGGAGCTGCATAGAACCACACTTTAAAATATTTAACATTCTTACTTAAAGCACAGTCATAAATAAGAGGAGCTCCAAAATGTTGTTAAACTTGTATTCATTTTAACATAGAAACATGTTTTTTTAATTCTTTTTTTTTTTTTTTTGTAAACCAAATTACTTTTTTGTGGGCATTTTGAGGTTTGAGAGAAAATGTTTAAAACTTTTACCCCATTTTCTGAATTTTTTAGGTCACACAATTGTTGTTTTAGTCGGGAAAATAAATGACTCCATGTGTATCGTTGAGGTACTTCAGACACACATTTAAATGGAGTGCAAAGATTTTCATGGTGTTTGCATGTTTCCCCTTGCTTAAATATTCTCCTAATTGATCGTCGGTGTGTGTGTGAACGATTATTTGCCCGTGCGATGCTGTGGCAAACTATCTGGGGTTTACCCAGCTTTGACTTCTGGGATGGGCTCCAGGTAACCCCATCACCTGAAAAGGATTTGGCAGAATTAGTTGAACGTAATGCTTGCATAAATGAAATATGAATATTCTTTTCTTTTTCTTTCCAAATAGCATTTTCTGAAATGAAAAATAAAGTTAGGACATATGTGTGCATTGATTTCCTAAGAGAGACAATCTGTGTGGAAATCAGTGAAAGTCAGTTCTTAATGGCATGGCTATTGTCTCCATGGTCATTATATGGTCATGTTTGTGTATGGGTTGGTGCATGTAGCTTGCTTGACTGCACTATTTGGCACTCCCCACCCTCACCCCCACCCCGCCGTGAAATATCACGCTGATACTGTGGGCAACCCACCCTCTGTTTGAATGTCAGATATGTGCCTAAACATTCGAAGGCATTTTACTTTCCGTCTGCTCATCTCTGTGTCTGACCCTGACCCAGTAACCTCTTCTGCAGCACCATGGGATTCACACACTGTCTTCGGGCTCTGTCAACTCCTACACCCCTCCCCCCCTTCACTGCCCATTTATCAACCCTGACAAATATTTCCACAACAATTCACAAAGTTCTGTATGTAGTCTGTATTTTGGTCCCTCTTTGAGTCTTTAAATACACTTGTCTTTCCTGATATCCTCCTGGAGTGTGTGTCAAAACTGTCTAAACTCATTTTCTACCCGTCCTGAGTGGAGAGGAAACACATTCAGGACAAAACAGTACACATAGACTCGCAGTGTTTCTACTCTGAGGGACCAGTAAACATCTTCTTCCACATGTACACTGAATGTCATTTATCTCTCTTTCACATGCTGCTGTGGACCTTGAACCTCCCAACATCATCAGGAGTCAGTCCAAGGTAACAAACACACACACACGAATGTAAACAGACTCGTTTAATGAATCATCAGTAATTATCAATGCAAAAATATATTCCCGGACATCTTACAAAAACTGTTATTTGCTCCTTTTTTTGTATAACATCATATTTTAGTTCACAGTACAAATATTAGAGCAAGAATTGTAGGATCACATCTTATGACTAGTCTTAAAAGTTTCCACTCTTTATTGATGATTATACTTGTATTCCAGGTCTTTGCCTACGATTACTGCTTTTGGTCCATGGATGAGGCAGATAAAGAGAAATTTGCAGGTAAGTCTGTCAGCAAAGATTCTGAAAAGTATTCATGCTGTCAGTAAAATGTCACGGACTTCTGATGTTATAAATATCATCTCTAAAATTAGGAATGAACACAGTTATATAAATATAATAGTCATGTTTGTGTCTGTGTGTGTCTCCAGGTCAGGAGGTGGTGTTCCAGTCCCTGGGGGAAAGTCTTCTCTACAACGCCTTCCAGGGCTATAATGCCTGCATCTTTGCCTATGGACAAACTGGTAAATGCACTTGATCCAGCTCTTTGATGCATCACTGGTGGCTTCTTTCATGACTCATTATAAGTCCTTGTAATAACAGATGTTTTCATTCTGTCGGTGTGTAAATGTAGCAGCCGGACACAGCTGCGGAAAACAAATGCCCTGACATGTTTATTATAGTGATTAAGAGGAGTGTCCATGTGGATCTGTTGTGGCAGGAAGCCTGAGTAATATCTCTAAAATTCAACATACGTAGACTTCACTCAAAACAATTGAACACACCTTTTCAAGATACTGCAAGTGTAGATTTCTCCTGTCGGTGTTGAATTAAGAAAGACTCCGACCAAACGGTTAAATCCACTGCTCAGTACAAATAATCTAAAACCTAAGGTTTAACATGTGTTTGCCTCAAAGTTGTTGCTGAAAAAGAAAATACATAAACCTATGATACTTTTATCCATTTAATTATTCATGACTGTGTTTTTTAGGGTCGGGAAAATCGTACACAATGATGGGATCAGGAGACCAGCCCGGTCTCATACCTCGCCTGTGCAGTGCTTTGTTTGAAAGAACCCAGAAAGAGCAGAGGGAGCAGGAGAGCTTCACTGTGGAGGTTTCATACATGGAGATCTACAACGAGAAGGTCCGGGATCTGCTCGATCCCAAAGGGTAAGACCATCACGTTAACGTTAACCGCCACTTACTTTTGATGTGGATAATGTTTTTTTTTGACTCATTTGTTTTTCTCTTCACAACACGCCCTGGAAGCTGGAATGTCTTTGGAAAACAGTGCTCAATGTGCAGTTTTTACCTCCTGCTAATGTAACGTCCTGTGTTGACGAGATGAAGACTTAAGTCATTGTATTCCAGAGTTCAGACCATTTCAGTCAGACAGTATCTGGTTTTTATACCACAAGATACTGCAAGTGTAGATTTCTCCTGTCGGTGTTGAATTAAGAAAGACTCCGACCAAACGGTTAAATCCACTGCTCAGTACAAATCATCTAAAACCTAAGGTTTAACATG
>NC_024311.1:16253687-16264941 GCF_000523025.1 Cynoglossus semilaevis | reverse complement strand
AAAAAAAAAATCCGAGGTTGACTCAGGTGTCAGCAGCTGCTGTGGTCAGTGGATAAAAGGATTATCGTCCTGTCCTGCAGTCACATGCAGAGGCCGCTCCATGTCCAGCAGGTCAGCAGTAAATCAGACTCAGGCCTGTGTCTGCTGCCCCAGACTCCATGACCTCTGACCTTCACTAGCTGCTTGAACTCTAACCCTTGTAAATGGACCAAAGGGGAAGAAGACCATCTGACAGCCATATGGGCTCTGCTGTAGAGCAGGAAATAATGAAGTTCGAAGCAAAACCACCAACCATCCAAAGGAATGTTGTATTTGTCCCCACATCTGTCCCCTGTGGATTCACTGTTACATCAGGGAAAATTATGTTTTAACAGAGTTTATCCCCATTCACTCTGACTTTACTTCTGTGTCCAGGGGTCGTCAGACATTGCGGGTGAGGGAGCATAAAGTGTTGGGTCCGTATGTGGATGGTTTGTCTCGACTGGCTGTGGCGTGCTATAAGGTAAAAGCAGCTTTTACGTTCAGGTTTTTACGGTTGATTGATCACCAAAATTATACAACTATACAGCTGGATTTTGTAACTGTAGTGATTTACAAACAAGGATGTTCCTTTTCAGTCCAGTCTGTACATTGATTCAAAATGATAATAAATTGTATTTTTCTTGTTATGTTCCTTTTCAGTCCAGTCTGTACATGGATTCAAAATAATACATTTTATTTTTTTCTCTTTCCTTCAGGACATTGAGTCTCTCATGTCGGAGGGGAACAAATCTCGAACCGTAGCAGCCACCAACATGAATGAAGAGAGCAGTCGATCGCATGCCGTCTTCAACATCATCCTCACACACACACTCAAGGACCTGAAGTCTGGGGTAAGATGAGTATCAAAAACCTAGTGGCAGCAATTGATTATTTGAATTGAATTTCTCATCTTCCTTTCAGACCAGAGTCTGTCTCTTTCTCTCCTTCTCTCTGTCTCTCTCTGCTCCACCATCAATCATCTTTAAATGTCCACCAGATAATCGACTGTTTAACGGCCTCCTATAGGAGTGGAGCCCTCACTCGCCGCAGGTGGTAGTTGACTGAGGGGGAGGGGGCACTGCTTGGTGATCCCTCAGTTGTTATTGAAAGGAGCGCGGTGCTTCTGCTGAATGATTTGTTGTGCTCCGCTCCTGCAGACACACAGAGTGTGGAGTACAATGGCTGTGACACCTGCACTCAGGGGGCGGAGCCAAGAATAGCAGTGGTTGTTACTGCCTAAATAAAACATGATGTTCCTGCTGCCGTTGGTGGCATGAAGTTATCTGTTGCTATTAATGTCAAGCATTCTGTATGTTTGCATTAGCGATTAGCAGGATTTAAAATAGGAAAAAAAAACAATCCAACCAAGCAACATACTGTATTTCTCTTTTTAATTTCTGTCTGGTCAGAATGTTATTCCACCCCTCAGAAACCAGGGAGTTCAGCTTTTTTTTTTTTTTTTTTTCAAATCCTTGTGCATATTCACCTGCCATCCAAGCTGCCCTGTGGTTTTTAAAACTCTAAAGATTAAGATTTGTTGGGGTTTTTTGCTAATGATATGTATTTTCCTTTGAAAACTCCACGTTGGTCTTGAAGTAAGCACAGACACACACACAAGGACCTTTGAAAAACAGTGAGACTGTTGCCAGTATTCACTTACTGAGCTCAGCTGTAAAGGAGCGGCTCCGATGACACTTTTAGTTTCAGTTTCCTCTCGTCATCAGTCTTAAAAAGACACGCTCACCACTTTCACAATCAATGTTTTCTGGTGGCGGTTTACTGAAGCTAAGCAAACAACTGCAGAGAAGAAGAAAAAAAATAGCTTGAACTTTACACCAACAAACACATGTCCAGTGAGTCTGAATGGTTTATATAAGCTAAAAAAAAAAAATCAAGGTCAGTTATGATAGAAAACCTTAAACAATAATGTGTTTTCAGATCTGTTTTTTTGCGAGTTTGATCAGTGTTGTTGTGATGTTAGCCCTGCAGGTGTTGTGTTTTCTGTTGATCCTGGATCTATATATGTTAATTCAGTGCAGTTAGCAGTTGGCAGTTCTAAATCAATGAGCGACTCTGTTGACCGATGACATCATTCTGCCCGTCTGACCGGGGTTCTTAAAAAGGAGACATAAATGAATCATTCTCCAGCTTCACTGACTCACTTGTCTCCTCCTGCTCCTTGCTCCTCCGCTCCCTTTATCTAAGATGAACATCCACCAGGGAGTGCTGTTAATAATTCACAGGCATGACTGACTTTGTCAGCTGATACAGCAGGCTGCACTGTTATCAAGGAACTCCCACAGTCAGTCACAGGGAAGATCTCCAGTCACTTACTGAGTCAGACAGTCAATCAGTTGCACTGTGAATTCATCAGCCAACATGTTCAGTCAGGGAGACGACCACTGAGCTGAACATGTTCTGTACTTAAACAAATTGAATTAAAAAAATACTTACTTCATCGCTTAAAAATGGGAACAAGATCTTCCTTTTTGTTCAATCACATTATTATATATTTTTTATATTTTTTCATCCTTCTAAATTCAAGAGAAAAATAAACACAAAGACTAACTTGTTTTGAACAAACAACGGTGCTGTATGTTATATAATTGCAGTGACAGTTTGACGCATGACGTGACTGTTAGTAATGTATGGAGGAAACAGGAGAACAATTAACCAAAGGTGTTACATCTGGAGAAATACATTTTTTAAAACAATAGTAGATCAGTAGACTAAACATATTTTTCTAAGAACATTCATGCTTTAGTTCAGCAAGAATGTATTTGCTTATTGCATTGAAATACTAATTTGGAAATTTAGTAAAAATTGTAGCTTAAGGTAGTGAGTTTATACTGTATGTATAATGTATAATTTGTAAAAGATAAATAATTGGAGTAGTTGAATCAAGGTTTAGTCCAGTGATACCACGTTGACATTTATTGCTATTGCTTCAAATCTCCACTGAACTATAATTATAATTCCTATAATAAATCATACAAAACATAAACTTCCCCACTTAGACAAACCAGGACCAGTAAATGAAGAGGTCAGAGTGACGCCTTTATTATCAATACTGATATCAATTAAATATTATCAGGGATCGTAGCACCTATTTAACACTTCGTGTTCTATGGACTGAGCTGAAGTGAAGAGAACACTTTTTTGGGACCAAACTTAAATATTATCAGGGATCGTAGCACCTCTTTAACACTTCGTGTTCTGTGGACTGAGCTGAAGTGAAGAGGACATCACTTTTTTGGGGTCAAAACCCTCACTAGTTTTCTGTGGTTCTGTGTCATTTTATGTAATTATAGCTAGTCCTGAATAATTCAAATTGTTTCAATTTTTTTTTTTTTTTGGTCTCGTACCACAGTGCGATGACACTCGAGCTGCGCTGCTCCTTTAAATCTTCATGTCCGTCCTACTGATCTTGTTACGGACACAGGTGTCAATTGTCTGATTCACAGAATCCTTTATTAGGCAAGAGAGTGCCAGTGTTTCATCAGCCAGTTCAGCCAATAGGTTAAACTGTGTGTTTTTGTGTAAAATGTATGTATGAAAACACAAAGAAAGACAGTTTGTCCTCTTTGGTTTGTTTTGAAAAAATGCTGGATCGTATTCTCTCGGGGCCGCAGATACACATCTCGTGTTTATTTGATAATGTGCTGTTCTCAGATCAGATCTGTGGCCAGAGGTTGTTCTGTCCTGTGCTGCCTCCTGAGGTGATCGCTCTAATATTAAGTCTCACATCTGGGATAAGTTTTTAACATTTTGCTTAATCTGCCTTGAGTGAGTCACCAGATTAAAATTCTCCTTACAGGATTTGAGATAATAATAGAACTCTGAAGTTCACAGTGCACTGTTGTTTCTTAATCAAATTAAACTACTGCAATTTTTTTTGAAAATAAAACCAGTTTCTGTGTGCACCTGGGGGTGGGTTTTCTTATCTGACGTTCATCTCTCCAGTGGTTAATTTGTGGGTGGGTTTTGTAGACACAGGAACTGCTTGATATTGTACTATTGTGTCCAAATTCAGCATAAAATATGTATTTAACTTTCCCCCCCTGTGACTGTGACAGTGCCTCTCCTTACTCAAACGTACGCCAGGATTGAAGTGTGGCAGTTAGCCTTTTATTATTGTTTGTTCAAAAAGGTGAGCAAGAGAGAGAGACGTGGAAAAGAAAAGATGGTTCAGCAAGCTCCCTTAGAGAGGAGAGTGTGCATCAATATAAGTGACCGACTGTCTACCGTCTGCAGCCCGTGGCCTAGTGCTTAGGGGATTGTATAAATCTGTGCAACTTCCCCACTTTTGCAATAAAAAGATAAAGTAGAAATGAAAAATAATTTGACGTGCCTTCTGGCCAGGCGCCCCCTGATTTTGGAAACCACTTCCTTTTGGGATTATGAGTATTTCGTAATCCCTTCCTACTTCAGTATAAAAATTTAGTTAATGTTAGCATGAAACTGAGACATTGTTATCTTGACTGTGTTGTAGTTTGTATTGAGAAAAACCCGTGATGAGACGGATCAGATCATATTCCACTGTAGCTGCATCTATAGATCAGGTTCGCCCTCGTCAGCTGTTGGTTTGTCACTGTGGGCATGAGAGAAGAATGAAGGTGTGATATCCTAATCCTAAACAGCTCCAGGAAAGATGCAGAGTAAACTGTAAACTAAGGATTAGAGAAGGGAAACAACAACGTGGAAATACACAACTAACATCTGTCAACATGGAAACAGATTCAAAGTCTTCTGAGCACATGGACGACAGAGGATTAACAGAAATCCAGAAGCTACTGTAACATTTCAACATCCATCTACCTCCGTATATTAACCCTCTAAACAAAAGATCCCTGATGACAGTAACATTTATGGCCACTGTTCTGTGAGTCACTTTGGCAACCATTTCCTCTAATTAACAATGTAAATAAAAAAGCAGCCTGGTTTTAATCGCTTCAGTGACTTCTTCAACGAGCAGTCAGTTTAACTTTCTAATAAATACGGCCTAATTCCTCTGATGCAATCTCTGCTCTTCGCTCTTGTGTATTCCGTTTTGCAGACGAGTGGTGAGAAGGTGAGTCGGTTGAGTTTGGTCGACTTGGCGGGAAGTGAACGAGCAGCAAAAACAGGAGCAGCCGGAGAACGCCTGAAGGAGGGAAGCAACATCAACAAGTACGCAAAACCAGTTTAACTCCAACTCATAACCATTTACTCTCACGTTTACTTTTACTTTACTTTAACTCCAACTCATAACCATTTACTCTCAGGTTTACTTAAACTTTAAACCCCGGCAGCGTCATATTAACCTCTGACTGTTCTACATTCTTTTGACGGTGTTCTTTTACAACTAACACAAACATACATGGTGGTGTATTTTCAAATTAACTCTCCTTAAGGTGACACAATCTTGACTCAAATTTTAAAAAAAGATTGTGTCATTGGTTTGACTTTATACCCTTGTATTTAAAAGGTCTCTGACGACTCTGGGTCTGGTGATCTCTGCACTGGCTGAACAGGGAACTGCAAAAAACAAGACCAAGTTTGTCCCATACAGAGACTCTGTTTTGACATGGCTGCTGAAGGTAAATACTCCATAATACTGCACCAACACATCAGAGAGAGAGAGAGAAGTCAAATGTGTCTCCTAGTTGTTGTAAAAGTTTTGGTTTTAAGTTTTGTCTTTTCTATTTTTCCAGGATTGTCTGGGTGGCAACAGTCGCACAGCGATGGTTGCGACTGTGAGTCCATCAGCTGACAATTATGAGGAGACACTGTCCACGCTGCGCTACGCAGACAGAGCAAAGAACATCGTCAACCACGCCGTGGTCAACGAAGATCCCAACGCCCGCATCATCAGGGAGCTGCGAGAGGAAGTGGAGAAGCTACGAGTACAGCTGACACAGGCAGAGGTGAGATTTTTCAAAATGTCACAAGAGCGTTGTGTGATAGTGCTCGTCTACCTCGGCTTCATCTGCTGCGTTCCTTCTCCAGTCTTTGAAGGCTCCGGAACTGAAGGATCGCCTGGAAGAATCTGAGAAGTTAATTCAAGAGATGACCGTCACATGGGAGGAGAAACTCCGCAAAACTGAGGAGGTTGCACAGGTTAGGAAAAAAAATATGAAAATGTTAGATAATTGAATTGAATAAGATGATTGAATGAATTGTAAAATAAAAAAAACTGTATGTATATGTGTGTTTTAAGGAGCGTCAAAAGCAGTTGGAGAGTCTGGGAATTTCTCTCCAGTCCTCAGGGATTAAAGTCGGGGAGGACAAGAGCTTCCTTGTCAACCTTAATGCTGATCCTGCTCTTAATGAACTGCTAGTCTACTACCTGAAGGTACAAACTTTATTTGTTAATATATTTTTATTCTCTGGGCGAGGAGTTTACTGTCCACACCTGATGATCTCTCATGGCTCGTAATGTCCTGCAGCAAACTGACATAAATGATATGGAATATATATTTTATTATAAACTAAATAAAACAATGTGATCCATAGAGCTTCCTTGTCAACCTTAATGCTGATCCTGCTCTTAATGAACTGCTAGTCTACTACCTGAAGGTACAAACTTTATTTGTTAATATATTTTTATTCTCTGGGCGAGGAGTTTACTGACCACACCTGATGATCTCTCATGGCTCGTAATGTCCTGCAAACTGACATGGATGATATGGGATATATTTTTAATGATAAACTACTAAAACAAATGTGATCCATAGTCAGGATGATACAGTAAATGCTTTTTTTTTTTTATCTCCCCCAAAAAGGAACACACAAAGGTGGGCTCAGCAGACTCTCAGGATATCCAGCTCTGTGGGATGGGTATCCAGGCAGAACACTGTGTTATTGACATCACAGCTGAGGCTGCCGTGATCCTCACCCCATATCGCAATGCTCGGTAAGTGACAAAATAAAAGAGAACAGATTTGCAGCTCCTCTGTTGCACAAAATAAATCCTGATTTTTTAAATTTATTTAGTTGCACAAAATAAATCCTGATTTTTTTCTTTTTTTCTTTTACTTGTGATAGGACTTGTGTTAATGGCTCCCCAGTAACCAGTGCTCTGCAGCTTCACCATGGTGATCGAATCCTTTGGGGAAACAATCACTTCTTTAGGTAACTTCAAACCTCAAAGGCTTGAACCTTGTTGAGATGATTAAAAGTTCTGTGTGTTAAGCAAACTAGGAAATTGAACATTTGATTTAATTTACCTACAGGATTAATCTTCCCAAGCGGCGGTGCCGGGGAGGAGAGGATGAGGAGGGTGAGGGTGGTTTGATGAAGAACAGCGGCAGTAATGAGCAGCTGGATGCAGACGGTGACACAGCCAGTGAAGTGTCCAGTGAAGTCAGCTTCTCTTATGAGTTTGCACAAACAGAGGTCATGATGAAAGCCCTCGGCAGTAATGGTGAGGTGGCAGTAAAAATGTCAATATTTCTGCGCACAGCTTAAATATCAGACTTTCTTTGAGGGACATCCGTTCCTGACTCCTCTGTGTGTTTTCTACTTCCAGACCCCATGCAGGCAGTCCTCCAGTCCCTGGAGAGGCAGCACGAGGAGGAGAAGCGCACAGCCCTGGAGCGTCAGCGGCAAATGTATGAGCAGGAACTCCAGCAGCTTCGCAAGAAGCTGAACCCGGACCGTCTGTCTGTGGGCCCCTCTGGAGCCCCGGTGCCTGGACAGGGGCAGCAGTACAGGAGCACGGAGAGACTCAGCATGGGGGGGATGAGCCATTCAGCCAGTGCCCAGAGCAGACTGAGGCAGTGGACTGAGGACAGGTGAGGGGTGTCAGCGTGTTGTATACATTAGTCCAGTGGTTCTCAAACTGTGGTACGCATACCACCAGTGGTACGCGAGCGCTCTCTAGTGGTACATGGGGAAAATTCATATTTTCCTATTTACATTTTCAGTTGAATAAATCTGAAACATGCCATGCACAATTAATACAGCATTTAGAGAAATGTGTAGCTACTTATGAGATTATGAAATAGGATGTCTGGTACTTATTGATCACTTGAAAGTTGAATGTGGAATGAGCAGGGGAATTCTAATGTTGGTTCATCAAGGTGGTGCTCAGAGAGCTCAGTGTTTTCTCAGGTGGTACAGAGGATAACACAGTTTGAGACCCACTGCATTAGTCAAAGCTAATTAACACTCGTTTCTGATGTTGTCTGCAGGGAGGCAGTGTTGGTGAACAGCCTGAGGAGGTTGAGGGAGCAGATAGTGAAGGCAAACCACTTGGTGCAGGAAGCCTGCTTTATCTCTGAGGAGCTGGAGCGACACACAGAGTACAAAGTCACTCTCCAGATCCCATCTGATAACCTCAACGCAAACCGAAAGGTCACACACACACACACACACACACTCATACACACACGAACACATGTAAATATCCTACCTTACGCCAACCTTCATCTAATGTTTTTTTTGTTTTGTTTTTGTTTGTGTGTTTAGAGAGATGCTGTGCTCAGTGAGCCAGCAATTCAGGTGCGACGACGTTGCAGAGGGAAACAGATCTGGAGTTTGGAGAAGATGGAGAACCGTCTGGTGGACATGAGGGAGTTGTACCAAGAATGGCAGGACTATCACCAGAACCACAATGATAACCCAGTCAGTGAACATACAGCACAGCACATGTGCAATGGCACAAAAACAGGCACATGATAACAAGCCCTGTTTTTTTTTTCAGGTGATGCGCTCATACTTCCGCCGAGCCGACCCGTTCTTCGACGAACAGGAGAACCATTGTTTGATTGGTGTGGCCAACGTGTTTCTCTCCTGTCTCTTCTATGACGTGAAGCTGCAGTACGCTATTCCCATTATTAACCAAAAGGGAGAGGTAAGACGTCATATTACTGTTATTTCTTTCTACACGTTCACTCACCTTTTCAGTCAGACGAAAACCTTTTTCCTTGTTTCCTTGTTTTTTTCCATCTTAATCCACTGTGGTGCATTTTGCTGTCGGAGTTTAACAGTATAATCAATGCAGGAACCATTCGTTACAGTGATTGGGTTGTGTTTCCACAGTCAGTGTCATGTTCAATTATTGCATTTGTGTCATTAGTAGAGAGTCAGAAGACATCAAGGTCAAGATAGTTGCATAGATGTACTAATTGATCCTAAAAAGTGGAAATTAATTTGTCGTAGAACAACAGTATGAAAACACAAAAGAAAAAACAATCAACGGAAGAATAAAAGACGTGAAAGTGCTGTAGAAAGAACACGATCAATAATGATGAGTGTGTACAAAGTGAACCTGCACAGCCCTATATTAGGATACAGGATAATGTTCCTGTTATTGTCTATCGGACACTGTATCGCAGTGCGTTCAGAAAAGACACTGAGACACTAGGTCAAAAGTGGTTTGAATCTTTATAGCAGCTTCGATGACCCTCAAAGACACAGCCTCAGTATCCAAACTTTGATTTCCTGTGCTGATTGTAAAAGTTTCCAATTATTGTGTTTCACTGCTCCCAGGTTGCAGGACGTCTCCATGTGGAGGTGGTGAGGGTGGGAGGAGGCCTGGAGGACAACATAGCCGGGGGAGACGAAGTAGACAATAACCAGGACACTGAGATTCAGGATCGTAAACTTGTGTGCATGGTAAGGAGAAATAATCAGCAGGGTGTTGACGTTTGTTCAATTAAAATTACGATGAATAAATGTAATTCAAGAGCCTGGACTTCTGTATTTTCTACAGATTAAGATCCTGCAGGCCACAGGTCTCCCCCAGTTCCTGTCCAACTTTGTCTTCTGTCAGTACTCCTTCTGGGACCAGCCTGAGCCAGTCATTGTGGCTCCTGAAGTTGACCCCGCCTCCTCATCACCCAGCACCAAGGACCCACACTGTATGGTGGTGTTTGACAGCTGCAAGGTAGAGACAGACAGTACAAAGACGATCTTAAGATTTTTTTTTTTTTTTTTTAATTCTGTTAACGTTGTGTGTACAGTACTAGTCGTATTTAACAGTAGTAGAGAGTGACCTTTAATAGATTGAATGTGAATGTGTTTTTGTTTTTTTATTTGCCGTAGGAACTGGCTGTGTCGGTGACTGAAGACTTCATCGAGTACCTGACAGAGGGAGCAGTGGCCATCGAGGTTTATGGACACAGGCAGGCAGACGCTGGCAGAAACCCGGCCCTGTGGGACCTCAGCATCATCCAAGCCAAGACCAGAACACTACGGGACAGGTAGAGCCACAGTAACACACAACACACACACACACTGTGTAGACAAAGTTAGAAATAGTATTGCAGCACTAGCCTGCGTCCAGCGTGGACCTGGCTGTAGTCTGTTTTTCAACTTTTCAGGATAAATAAACACACCTCAAATTTTTCTTTTTTTTTTTTTTTTTTTTGCAGATGGAGTGAAGTAACACGTCGCCTGGAATTGTGGATTCAAATCCTGGAGATAAATGAAAATGGAGATTTTGTCCCAGTGGAAGTGGTTCCTGCCAGAGACGTACGGACTGGGGGGATCTTTCAGCTTCGACAGGTCTGGACAGTCACTACAGCAGTGGGTGGAGAAACGAAACTCTGGTCTTAATTTTGGAGTTTTTAATTTAATTATTTTTTTCTTCTAAAGGGTCAATCGCGGAGAATCCAGGTGGATGTGCGTTCGGTGCAGGACTCGGGCACGATGCCTCTCATATCAGAGATTGTGCTGGCAGTGTCAGTAGGCTGTGTGGAAATCAGGACCTCTGCTACAGACCAGGAAGCAGATGAGATGGACAGTTATCAGGTACAAGTACAAGTTTAATTTTGCGTTTTCTTTCCTTCTTGTCACGTCGCAGTGTATTGGAGCAGAGGCTGTAAGGTGACTTGTTTGTTGAACAGGAACGAGACCTGGAGCGTTTGCGCAGACAGTGGCTCGCTGCTCTCACCAAGAGACAGGAATACCTGGACCAGCACCTGCAGACCGTAGTCAGCAAATCAGGTAAGGCCGACTTACATCGGTATATATTTATGTACACATCAGAAGGCTAATACACTAATATTATCTTAAACTTGATCTTATAATATAATCGAATCGATTTTGGTTGTTTTGATGTGGTGTTTTTTGTTGGGGGTTTTTTTACAGAAAAGTCAGAGGATGACATGGAGAGAGAGGCTCAGCTGCTTGAGTGGCGGTTAACATTGACAGAAGAGAGAAATGCCGTTATGGTGCCCTCTGCTGGCAGTGGCAGTCCTGGAGCACCTGCTGAATGGTAGGACATGGGGCTGCAAGGATTCTGGTG
>NC_024311.1:16222515-16253512 GCF_000523025.1 Cynoglossus semilaevis | reverse complement strand
TGGAGCACCTGCTGAATGGTAGGAAATGTGGCTGCAAGCATTATGTCGCATAATTTATTATGGAAAAAAAAAATGCTTTCCTGTCATTGTAGTTGCTCCCGTGCAAGGAAACAAACCTTCAAACATAAAGCCATGTGTACGTGTTTTACAGGGTTCCTCTGCCAGGCATGGAGACTCATATTCCCGTCCTCTTCCTAAACCTCAAACGTAGGTCATTGTATTGCACCTTGTGCAGTAAAATACAAATTATTACATTGTCATTGTTTGCGTTTAACTTTGACTGTTCAACTCAGTGAGTATATTAATATTGTCGTTGTTGGTCCAGCTGATGACCTCAGCTCTCAGGACCAGTTTGAGGTTCCTGAGGCCGGAGGATGGGACGCCACTCTCAACGGAGAAGATGAGGACGACTTCTTCGACCTGCAAATTGTCAAACACTACGATGGAGAGGTGACGGCAGTATCATAGCAAATGTGGATCTAGTTTCCAAATCCACACTGTTTTCAACCGTTTCAATAACCGACTATGATTCTCAACCGCACAGGTGAAAGCAGAGGCATCCTGGGACTCTACTGTCCACGAGTGTCCTCAGCTCAGCCGTGGAGGGTCGTGGCCTGAGCAGCGTGTTTACCTGACGATCAGAGTGGTGGTTCAGCTCAGCCACCCCGCCGACATGCAGCTGGTTCTGAGGAAGAGAATCTGTGTGAACGTCAACCCTGGTCGCCCAGGGTTCGCCCAAAACTTTCTCAGAAGGATGTCCACCCGCAGCACCATACCAGGCTGCGGCGTCACATTCGAGGTGGTCTCCAACATCCCCGGGGTAAGGGCGTCATGAAAAAGTGTCCTGTTTGTGCTGCATCACAGGTTTCTCTACTTCAGTCGTTGTAATGCTGTGTTCCTGCTAGGATGCACCTGGATCAGAGGACAGGGAGATGTTGGCTCGACTCGCTGCCAACGCGCCCAACAGCCAATCAGCTGACGAAGAGGCGGCCATCGAGAAATACCTCCGAAGTGTCATGAGTCTGGAGAACATCCTGACTTTGGACAGATTAAGACAGGTAGATGGAGAAAACGGGAAAACAAAAGTTTGTGTGAAATGATACAGATTAAATAATATGGATGTAAATTGTGTTTTTGTATTTTAGGAAGTAGCAGTGAAGGAGCAGCTAGCTGGCAGAGGACGGAGCAACAGACGCAGCCTCAGCTCGCCCTCCGTCAACAGGGTAAAACACAAATGATTATTGTGTGGTAAAAATAACGCCTTATCTCTCAATGTCTCTTTTTCTTTTGATCTCTGTCTTTGCTTTACTCTTCCTTTCTTTACACACACACACACAATCTTTATTTTGAGATACTTTGTGTAATGTACTCAATTCAATTGAATCAAATGTCTCTGTCTGTGCTTCAGCTTTCTGGTAGCAGACAAGATTTGTCCACCACCTGCCTGCTGGAGGACAAGGTAACTTATTTATTTAACAAGTAAAAAAAAATCATGTAAAAAACACTCTTTAGCCCAAATGCTTCTTTAATTATTTTTCCTTCCGCCCGTTTTGACTCTCTGTGTCCTTGTCCGTCTCAGAGTCGATGGGAGAGTCAGCAGGACATCTTCCAGCCTCAGTTTCCCCGCACCCTTCCTCGTCCGGCCTCCTCCCCGTCCACCTACTGCTCCTCACTGTCCTCTTCTACCCTCCCCCTCAATGTGCCTCCCCCACAGAGTCAGGAGCAAGAACAAGGTAAAGCCCTTTCCTTTTTTTCTTTTTTCTTTCTCTCCTCTACCCTCTTTATGTCTCCCTGTACACCTTTCTTTCTCCCATCACTCCATCATCTCCCTTTCTTACCTTTTCTTGCATTTAAATCAATCACATTTACCATCAAATCATGCAGCTGCTGGTCGTTTGGCTTCTTCTTCTGTCTGATGTTTATGAAGCACCACATATATCTGCACATACACTTTCATTGTTCACATTCTTACTCTGTGCTTCTACACGTGTGCCATCGCTGGTTCAGTGAATTTGGTGTTTTCTTCTGTCACTGTCCAAATAGCTGTTTTTGCTCTCTCTCTCTCTCTCTCTTATCCATTTCATCTCATTAATCTGTTTTTATTTCTTTCTAGTGATTTGTGCATTGTTTTACTATTATTTACGCTGTTAATTAATTCTGTTTTGAAAATGAACAGAGTTAATTGGTGTTTGATTGATTTCTGTTTCTCAGCGCTGTAGTCGTTTTCCATTGTAATGTGTAATTAATTAACCGTCTTCACCTGCTGATTTGAGTCTGTCGCTGTGTTTGGGATTGTTGCCATTTCCTGGACTCGCTTTCAACTTCCTGTCTTAATCTTTCATACCTCCTCCTCTGCCTCCCACACCACCTTTTTTCCTATTCCTTGCTCTGTATTCCCTTCTACTTTCTTCTTTTCCTCTTTTCCTTTTTCTCTCTCTCCCTCTCTCTCTCTCTCTCTCTCCCTTTCTCTCACTTACCTTCCCCCTCCCCCAGGTCGTTTAGGACTTGCTGCCTCTTATTTTTCAGTTAAAGCGCTGGTCCCTCAGATGCCCAAACTGCTCAAGTCTCTGTTTCCAGCACGGGATGATAAGAAGGAGCTGAGGCCATCTCCACACAGCCAGCAGGTCAGTGAGGCTGCAGCAGAGGAACTCACTGTCACTATAACAGTGTCATCCAATAGACCTGAGTGGAAACGTACTGTGGGTCAAAGTTTCTGCACCGCTCGTTGTTTTGACCCTAAAACACTGCTCATTTACATGGATGTCGTTGTCTGTCCTGACTTTGTTGCAGCACGTGCCTCGCATCATGACATCATCAGCTGGGGACGACAACAGAGTCAAGACGGACATGGTGAGACTGTTTCCACCCTCCCTCCCGGACATGGTGAGACTGTTTCCACCCTCCCCTCCCTTTACACATGGACTGCTGGTTTTTCTTTTTTTTTTTTTGGTTTTTTTTGTAATCCCTCTATTTAAAATTGTAGTTTTTTTGTTTTTTGTAATCCTCCTATTTAAAAATGCATATAATTAATTTATTATCAGTCTAATAATTATAATACAAATACATTTGGTTTGGACCAAGAAGTAAAGAGTTTAAAACCTAATTCTTGCTCCGTACTGCATAAATCATCAGTATTCATGCTTAATGTTCAGCATCAATGAGACTTTAGACAAAAATAATAGTTCTAATTTTAAATTGCACTCAGACAGGCTAATTACAGTAAGTATAACACGTTGTGTGACTTTGCGAGTACTGCAGGTTGAACTTCTGTCTCCAAAAAAAAAATTAAAAATTTTAAAATCGATTTTTATCACATCAGATCAGACACACATCAAATACTGACTTAAAATTAAATCCACAAGTCAAATGTCTGACAGACTATAGAGCAAATAAAGACTTTATTTGTCTTTTCCCATCGTTTGTAAAGGTTCTGAGTTTAAATCGATTTTTTATTTTCCTGATTGTTGTTTTTGTTTTGGTTTGTCTGCATGTTCTCTGCTGCTCCTCTGCTCCTGCGGCTACTGTGGGTTTCTCGTGCGCTGCTTCTCTGCAGCCCCCGACCAAAGACGGGCAGGCAGAGTTCCCAGAGGTCCCTCCTCTTCCTGTGCATGACCCGCATGACACCACCCCTCTCAGCCCCCTCAGCCAGTCTTCAAGCGGCTACTTCTCCACTAGTGTCTCTACAGCCACCCTGTCTGACGTTCTCCAACCTTCCTCCTCGTCTTCCTCCCTCCTGGCTGCTGAAACCACGATATCCTCAAACCTCCAGCAGCAGAGCACTGACAGGAACGATGTTCTCACCTCTTCTTCTCAGTCTGTTGCCAGGACGGCTGCTGTACCTCCACCCCCTGCAGCCAGCCCTGCCAACCACAACAGTATTGTAGCAGAAAACTCCTTCTCTAAACAAAGACTAATAAATTCAGGGGGAGGAGGAGGAGGAGCAGGAGGCGAGGGCTTTGAACGATTAGAAATCCTGCTGGATGAAGAAGAGCGAAGTCCCAATGAGGTTCTGCCCGACTGGCTGAAAGATGGGGCGTACGTCACAGTGGGAAGCAATAAAGCAGGAACGGTGCGCTTTGTGGGACAGACGCAGTTTGCTGAGGGATTGTGGGTAGGGGTGGAGCTGGATACTCCTGTAGGTAAGAACACAAACCAAAGTTTAAACCTACTGTTAATGCGGGCCAGGAGAAATCTGATTACATGTGGACAGCAGTAAATAAAAGCCTTACGTCTCTAGATGATGTATTTATAAGACGAATCATAAATGTAAGTCGTATATTTAGTTTATTATTTACTCTTTATTATTACTTCCCTGTGGAACCTGTTTTTCTGGTAGCCCAGCTGTTGGTAACATGATGGTGATAGATATGTATTAGTGTGTATTTGTCACTGATGTTCTGTCTAATATTAGTGGTCACAGACAAATTCAGGACGATCAAATGAACGAACACATGACCATCCATAACGATGTCCACCTGCTTTTCCTTCTCAGGTAAGAACGACGGCTCAGTCGGAGGCCATCGATATTTTCATTGTAAACCTGGTTTCGGGGTGCTAGTTCGGCCAGATCGCCTGTCCTGTAGAAACAAGACCGGTCGCAATGCGAGCGACTTGGCCGCTCCAGCTCACGTCTCTGTCCTGCGAGGGGACAGCAGTGTTTCACGAAGAGGAGAGAACCGCAAATCCTGGACCAGTTGAGATTCAGAAACCAGGAGCAGGGTGAAGGAGATGTGAACTCCTCCCATTCTCCTCCTCCCCCTCCTCCACCTTCTCCTCTTCCTTTTCCTTCTATTCCTCCTCGTCCGAGCCATGCAACAGGAAAACGCAGCATAACCGACTTACTGCCAACTTCCTCCAGTAGGAAACTGCACTTAGAGCATTCACAGCTTACAGACGAGGGAAGTGAACTGATGAAAGACTGTGCACAGGTTACAGAAGGTTCACAGATGGACTGTGACGCACGAAGATGGGGAACGAATGGCCGTCAGTGAACAGGCTGCATGGAAACGGACTGGGTCGGACACTGCACTACAGACAGGGCAGTGTGATCTGTCTGGTGTTTTTCTGACACCAAGATAGAAACTGGATACACTTTAGAAATAAGGCAAACCTCAGCGTGGTCCTCTACCACATTTATACCTGTAACCAGTTTCCACTCTTGGTTCTGTTGTCTCCCCCTGAGACCGTCAGCCCCAGACTGACACTCGTCCTCTTCTCTTGAACATGGATTCTCCCAAAATGTGCCTTCACCACTGCTCGGTTGGCATTTGTTTTCGTTTTTATTGTTGTGTGTGTATTTAATTTGCGTTGGCCGTGTTTGTGCGCAGGAGAATACCATGTGTAAGTGTGAGGTGATCTCAGGGACCGAAGAGGGGAAAACGGAAAGTTTGTGTGTTATTTGTAAATGTTGTACAGCGTCGATCCATCTGCACGAGTACGTGTTGTCGTCCTAGTCGTGTTGGTGTTTTGAAACAGAAGGAGAGCGTCCTCATGGGACGACAAAGCCACTGTGGGAGAGACGGGACATTTTACCGGGATACTTTAAAAGTTGATTTTGCACTGGAGGAGAAGTTTGTGTATGTGAGCAGAACGTGCCTGTGGTTAGGACAGGTTGTGACAGTCACGGTTACTGCAGGCCTAGTCTTTCAGGACAGCAGGAGGCGCCATCAGTTGTGTATTGGTAGAAATAGTTAAAGAGTGTAAGGAAAAGAAAGTGAGAAGGGGAAAAAAATCCTGTTGGGAAGAGTGGATTTGTGTCTATGCATTTGTTGTTGTGTTTGTTGTTGTTTATCTTTTATCTCCTAACGAATCACACAATTGGGAGGAGGTGCTGAGGAGAACACAGTGGGAAAGTATTAAACACAGGAGCAGTTTGGATCTGCTGATGAACATAGAGGATCATGGGAAAGATTTTAAGATATTTTTTCTTTTAGATTTTTATCATTGATCTGATTGGAGCTCATACATTTTGTACTAACCTGTAAGAAACAGTGGTGGCTCAACTGTTGGGTCGTCTCCAGACACAGTTCTTATTGTTATAGAATGTAAATGGTGAGACAGTTAAAGGGCCACTCCACCTCTTATTGGATGATGGAGTTTGGCCCTGACGCTGCAGCATCTCGTGGCTCTGGTGGAGTTTGGTCAGGTCTGAGAAAGTAACATTCAGGTTACTACATGAAGACCACCAGCAGAGGGCAGAGCAGGAGCTGATGAGGATGTGAGTGTCCATCATCAGGACAAATTTGATCCAGAGCAAATGGAGCTCGACCTATAGTAGCAGCAGTGGCTCGGTTTAAACGTAGGTGGGTGTTTTTGAAAAATGTCAGAGTCCAGATGTCACAGTCTTGGCACCTCATGTTGAGACCACAGATCCTGTCCAGAACCGTGGGGTTTTCAGATCGGACCTGTGCAATATTAGAATTTAAAACTGGACGTTTTCAGATGTCGCCTGCAGCCAGGCACTGATTGGACAGCACTGTCTGTCATTCACTTCCAGTTTCACACGGTTTATGTTTGCTATGCACACATTATGACTTCTGTCAGTTTTTTTTACTGTTTTAGACAATATGGCTGCACGTTGACGAAAAACTCTGGACAGTTTGGGTTTTCTTGTGAACAAATATGTTTTCAAGACTTTTTTAAAACCACAGGAGGGAAAAACTTGTCAGTTTCCAAAAACACCAACCTACAGAAGAATGAGACAAGTTTTTAAAACTTTTATTTTTACCTTTTACTGAACCCAGTGTGCAGTCCACTTGTGCAGATCAGCTGATTATTGGTGAATTTTGACATATCAAGATTCTTCTATGAGATTTTTTTTACCCAGCAGCCAGACAGGATTTGAATCCAAAAACACATTGCCTGAATTTTCAGTCTTTAATTTTTAAAATTTTTTTTTTGCTTTTAATGACACACAGTAGCATCAGCCATTCATATCAAATGGAATACTTTCTGTACGTCCAAATATTTTGCATCCTATACCATATATTTTTAATTATTCCTGGAGCTTCTCTATTCAAAAAGTGTGATTATTTTACTATTTATATTTAAATGCTTGTACACATGCCTTTATCGCATGAAAATTGATAAAGCCTTTTTATTTTAACAAATCTTGCACAAATTATTTCTCAAAAAAATTGCTGCTATTAGCATTTGTGAGTTTTACTTGTATAAATGGATCAGTTGAATCATCTTAACACTGAGAGTTAACTAGATGCGATTAGATTATCTCAACGACGTAGACGCTAACGTCACACGTTCTGTTCAGTGACGGTTCATTCTTTCGTTTGTTTTATCAATGAAGGGGTTTCATTTCGGGAGACGAGGCACTTTGTTTTGTTAGCCTCAATAATTGAGACTGTTGAAGCTTTTATTTCTGTAAAGTGGGCGGAGTAACATGCACAGAAGATGAGGTTTGGTATTGGTCGCCTCGAGGGGTTGTTGGCTGGATACTGGCTGTCTGGTCAGTGATTGGTCAGCAGTGGTAAAGTGATGGGTAGGTTGAAAGGACTCTTGGTTCTCTGTAAAATTGTGGTTTATGATAGTCATGTGGTAATGAAGACAAGTGAGTAATGATTCCTGTGTGTGTGTGTTTCAGTGTTAGCTTGCAACTCTATGATGAGGAGAATCTAAACAAGTCTAGTCCATGTGTCTGGTCTCTTTTCACCCTGGTTTCTACTCACTGTTTCTTTTGGGTTTTTTGTTGTTTTTTCTAAATCACTTCTTCATGTCTCTAAAAATCACATGACCATATATTTTCCTCACATTTTCATATCAGTGCTTCACTTTCTACGTACAACAGCATTCCGAGGGAATGAAAAGCCTTCCAGTCTTGCTTCACTTTCTACGTACAACAGCATTCCAAGGGAATGAAAAGCCTTTGTTTTTTGTTTTTTTTAATTCAGTCCAGCTTGGCTCTTAGCATTTTTGTTCATTATCACAGCATATTTCTCTGTCCAGTTTTAGTGTAACGGACATGAACTGATGTGGATGCCCGCCTCCACCTCTGCAGATGTTAGAATGAAGCCAGTGAGCAGCAGTGTTCACAGTTCCATAGGAAGTAGAGTCAGTTATTTAAGTATGTAATTTCTGATTGTTTTTTACAAACAAGCCAAAACACATTCAAACAGAGAGCAGTAGCAGGAATTGAGATTCATTTTCACAATTCTACAAATGACAGTTTGAATACAATTTTCCTTAGGACACTGAAGGCATCACTGGCTTCACTCTGCCTCTACCTGCTGAGTTACTTCTGCTTTTTGTTCTGCATCACAGAGCAGTTTGTGACATTTTATAAGAACCCAGACTGCTGTCGTTTGTGGGCAACACTGCCACACACTGCCTCGCTATGTGGAGAGAGAAAAACATTTTGATTTTAGGTTATTTTTCACACGTGATTTGGCCACACAATGCTTCGTTTCTTTTGTAGTTGTAATAATCATCATCGCGTGGTCTGACGTTGCCTTTGGACAGTCCTGTAAATGTATTTAATGTGTCCATATTAAAGTGCTCACATTTTGTACAATATTAGTTTACAGTTTGTTTTGTTTGGTTTGTTTTTTTTGTCAAGAGTTGCTTTTATTTTCCATTAAGAACAAAAAAGTGGAGATGTAATTTACTCGCCCCCAGGTGGCTACTATAAGAACTTCATCAGTGGAATTGTATGAAAACAGAGGAACTAGATCACACTGAACCTTCAAAGTTGTTTTTTTTTTTTTTTTTAATATCTCTGTCTTTTGTTTAATTTCAGCACAAAACAAAGTAAAGAGAAGTTCCTTAGTTTGGAGTCATTTTGTTGTTACTACCTCTGTCCCTCTTCTTCCTTGTCCAGAATGTTTCTGCCAACTTCTTTCCTGAGGCCTTTCAGAGCTGACAGAGAGCTGAACCTGCTTTACTACTTCACTGACCGCATTCAGGTTTCTCTCTGTTTTCAAATGTTCAACAATAAAACAATAAAAAAAATTGACAAGCAATACACGGCTGTCAAAGGGTGCAACACAACTTTTTGGGGTATAACTTTTTTTTTCTTACTTTTTTTTGAGCTGATCCACATTCCAATTCAGTTGCTCCCCACTGACACAAACTGTGTTTAATGGACGTTGGTGTCGGTGTTCCCTCCAGGTCACTGAAATACCAGGAGCTCAGTGAGATTAAAAGCTATAAAACTTAGAAGGAAGGTTTTGTGCTGGTGTAGTCAGATAATGACTTCCTTTCAGACTTTGACACAATAACCATCTATTAAAATAACAGCCTGCTCAAAATTATTAATTTATTTTTATCATCACCGTTAATTATGATCAATCCTTGCTACTGTCGATGATTTTGTGGAGCAGGTTTGTCCTGACGTGTGTGTGTGTTGAGTGTGAGTGCACTTTCAGTGAGTTTTCATTTAATGTTTGTGCAAAAATGCTCATATTAAGAATTTTGTTTTTTTTTTTAAAGAAGAGGATGAGAGAAAACCATCTCGGCACAAGTTTGGTTTTTGAATAACTTAATGGTTTTATGTGATTCTATGCTGCAATCCAAAGAATAAACTTGTATTATATAATACATTCAAAATATTCTTTTTTATTTAATCATATGATCAGAACATCGGTAAAAGAAAAGAAAAATAAAAGAAGAAGGATTTTAAACAGTGGTTATGTGCCTTATTACTTGGAAAAAACCGTTTGTAGACGTTGGCAAAATGTGGTTTGAAAACCATGTGAATGCAAATAGTAACAGAGAAAACAATAGGAAAATCAAGCTGCTGGGGAGTTGAGTGGTGATTGGTGAAAACTTCCAGTGCTTACAGGTGATTGGCTGTTGTTTTAAGACACCTGTTCGTGAGCGATCCGCCGGTCGCCATCTTGGACTTCCGCTCCTTCGTCGCTCAGATTCTTTCTCGTTTGTTACATTATTGAAGGTAAGACAATGTTTACTTACTTGATTTTGTTTTTCTAAAATGTTGTCCTTACTGTTTAGCCTTTTTTCGGAGCTGTGTGGTTCATATATATGGGTTCCCGTATTTGTACAAGTCAAATTGGTTGTTTCCAGCCATTTACATCCGGAAGCTAGTTTTCAAATCAATTAAGCTATTTAAACCTTTTGTTACGCCTCAAAATTAGTTGGGAATACTATAAAAATTAATCCATAATGCCACAAGGTACCATTAACAACTAAATAAAAACTTTTAACACCAACAAATTGTGTTTTTACTGGAAAGGGGTATGTGGAGGATGCTAATTTGCATTGAATAAATAAATAAATTTAAACTACTTCAAAAATTCAAATTTCCCGTTTGGTATTTGTATAAACCAACAAGCGTACCCAATAAAGTGGCTTGTTGTGGTAATTGTTTTACCTCATCGTCCAAAACTATTTTTCGTTGCTTGACAGACTCGTACAGAATTTGAGTAGAATATCCTACAAGGAAATACTCACAGTTCATGGTCTATGGATCATTCAGCAGTGATATAAAAAATATATGTTTTGAAAATATGTTTTTGTTGTGTATTCAAATTAAATACTGTATGTTTTTAATCATTTATTTACTAGAAAAAAATCCCAAACCCACTATTACCAAGTCACTTTTGGCTTGTAATTGTTGATCTGGTAAAACAGTTATTTAGACACTCCGACCATCAGGCTAATATAGTTCCTTTCACTTGCACTGACTTCATGAGTTTTGCAGTGTTATTCCAGAACTGAATAATAAAAAAGAAATCAACATCATGGAGTCTGATCATTTTTTATTCCCATGTAAATAATACAAATTCAATAAAAACACACCTTAAAAATAACAGATATGTCAGATCTTTCTCAACAGATGTCAAAGTAACAAAAAGGCATATGCAGATTTTCTACACAGTACAGAACAGTCTACTGTCCAAAAAAGGCACTAAATTTCAAAAATAGAAGACAAAAGAGAATTTAAAAAAAACTGTTACATCGAAAGTGTTGCTGAGGTTTATCATCTTATACAGAAATTTTGAATAAGTCTGTGTCCAGAATAAAATGACATCAATGTCACAATTGACACATTGGTGTGATCGTTTCTGTGGACATTTGTAAATGGTTACATTAGAATGTTTATTTTATAATGGAATTTTATCTCTTCATGTAGCTGTTGTGTAAATGCCATTTGACCCACAGAAGATACAATGTTCCTGTGTCAGCAGTTGTCCCTGAGTGCACGCCTCAGACACACAGCTGGAAACAGCAGAGGGAGCCACAGGTTCAATTCCCACTGGGCTTTAGCTTACATGAATATAACTTTAAACTTGTTTCCATTATTTTTCAGATGTCATTTGATTCTGCGAGACAAAGAAATGGCACGGATGGACAAAAGAAGGAACACTCACTAGCGGACCATGTGCAAAGAAACAAGGTGTGATACAAGTCTTAAGTAACAATACTTACTCAAAACCTAAGAGTCTTAGATATACTTTTTATCTTAAATTTTACAAATGTCTTTGTGATTATTTGTATTTTGCTAGCATTTTCTTTTTGATGAACAAAGAAAAGTACGCTTTATATTAAAAATCTTCTTTTTGATGAACAAAGAAAAGTACGATTTATATTAAAAATCACAAAATGTTAACTACTGACAGGTGAATTATCAGAATAGAAGCCCTATATTTAGCATTTAAAAGCACATATTTATACTTCATTATGCTTGAACAAATTCCAAACATATGTTCATGGTCATTCAGAATTAGATAAAATGCTTTATAAAAACCATAAAAGGACCAATAAACTAATAATCAACACAGTTGTAGCAGCAAATTGATAGTTAATTTGTTACCATTAAACATAGATTATGCAGTAATTTCCAGAACAGAAGAATTGTTTTTAAGGTTACCCCAAAGTGATTTTTATGAAATTGCCAAAAGGTTTCAGTAGTGTGTTCATCTGCAGGGATAGCGCCCTCTACATGTGTGTCTTTTATCCCCTATATTGAGCAGTCAAGTTTCAAGGTCAATCTTTAACACCATTTAAAAATAGAACCGCTAGGTGCATATTCCACGTAACTCAGTTACCAAAAAACAGACTGTGTCTCTTCTCTCGCATCCCTGCAGGGGGTGCTATGAATGCAGTTGTAATGCCTTAGTCCCTAAACTGAGAGTAACCTTTGTTACATCCTATTTAGAGACAAATTAATATGTCCTGGATTCCAAAGTGGATGTTATTATTGATAGGACCTGGGGTAGAGGTGACACTATAGCTTGTCTGACTACTATAACACTCGCTTGTGCTACACACACTTCCAACAAATAAAAAAAAATTTTTAAACCAGGGCACAGGCACTTCGTAAAGTAGAAACCTACACTTGTGCCTCCAGTGGTATTAAATTATTCTGGCTTGGCTAAGCTAACCTAATACTGCACATTTCATACCCTTTGGCACTAACATGTATTTGTAGTTTGAAATGAACTCCAAGACGTTGCCTTAATACTATCATTGTGTCTTTGGGGCCTGTCCTTTATAGAATACGTACATGCAGAGGCAGTGACCCTGCAGTTGAACAAACCACCAAATGTGCTTCTACAGCCAGTTACGAGTGACAGAGAGAGGATAATTGTTTAGCAAATTTGCAGTTGGTTTAGCGGAAGGAAATTCCTGCATTCTCTAATTTAATCTCTGGCTCATTGGTTGAATGCTTGTGTGTTTTTTTAATACAAGTATTTATTAACAAAACCATAGCAAACATTTAATAAAAGCACCATCATCAGAACTCCAAAGTACAACTTCATGGTCTCACCATGGAGGCAGCGGCTTAAATGACTTAAAATCCTCAAATAATCTCACACCAGCACTTTCTCTTAAATTAATCAATAAAAATCACTTGAGAAATGAAACGGCGTCTGCTTGGCAGAGTAGGAAGGAAAACTCGCAGTGAAATATTGTACAGTTATGTTCATATTTTGAGGAAGCTAGAAGAACCGTGAGGCCTCTTCAATTTAGAGCTTAGAGCAAAGACGCACACAGGACAGCTCTGCTGCCGCACAAAAAGGAGACACATGTAAAATCCAACAATGAACATGAGAAGGAAAAGAACAGTTTTACTATTAGTCAGTGGACAACTGTCAAGGATGGAGCTAATGAACAAATCTATTTTTGGACTTTTCCTTTTGCATCTAAATTTATATCGGCCGGACTTAGGTGGGAATTTCCCTTTTCATTTTTCATAAAGGAAATGGACTTTTCTCTTTTTAGTCAGTCTCCTCTGGACTGATCAGCAGTTTGTTTGTTTTTTTTATCCCAGTCAGGGATTTCACATTGCTGCAGCAGCAGCGGTGGAGGGACCTGTGGGTGTAGCTTATACAGCAGCTAAAGTGAGTGATGGGATGTCCGTGAGGTATCTGTGTTGACTTGTTAACTCTGGACGAGGAGCTGAGCTTGTTAAGCACCAGGTGATGCGCAGAGTAAAGCCATTTTACTGTTGAAAAGTGCACACTGCCCAGATCCAGAACTGTTCTAGTCCAGAACCAAATTATAAACCAACATCTGCATTCACACCGATAAAGAACCACAAACATTTGGACAGGAACTTGATTTCCACACAGTAACCACACCATCATCAGTAATGGGTTCATTTAATCTGCTGATCCAGCAGTGAGTTCCTGAAGGAAATCAATGCTACATTAGTTTTGTCGTTTGACATTTATTCAATATCAATTTGGGTCTAGTGCAAAAAAAAAAAAAAAGGCTACGTCTGATGCTGTTAATAATGGCAAAAATATTTTCTGGACATAATTTTAAAAAATGGCCAAAACTGTTTTATTCTGCCGTTTGATGATCTGTAATTTTACAACAGGATTTATTTATTATTCTTACATGTGGTCTGTGCAGGAAAAAATGTTGAAAATCTTTTTCACAAATTTGTCATCAGATCTATGTGATTTTGGTGGTTGGGATCATAAATGATCTAGAACACAACAAGATGTCCTTAATATATATAAAAAAATCATTTTCTGTTTGTTTGTTTGTTTCTTTTATGAAATTCAGGAGTAAATTTGAATACAAGCTGGTTTATTGAGAGCACCAATGTTCTGAACAGAACTGGAGCCTGAACTGGATCTGTGCAGATGAACAACTGAGTGAAAGTGCTGCCATGGCACATGTACAGCCTTTGAAGAAGTCCATTAGACGTTGATCCTGGGTCTATAAATAAGGCACTTGAACTGAACATTATTTAAAATCATCGTAATTTGATGGCATTCATTTATGATGTCTGAGAAATCCTGCAAAAAAAACTACTAACCAAGATGCCTACAATCAGCATCAATATGAGTGCATTTAACAAGAAGCACTAGCTAGCATCAGAGCAAGAAATCTCAAGAATATCACAATTATTCCCAAAATACTAAGGTATTCATTGTCACTGAGAAAAATCATAAAAATCTGAAATTACCCAATGGCTCTATATTCAAAAACAAATAAATAAATGTTTGAAAAACTGGTGATGAATGTTGGTGTCTCCCTACACCATGTTTCAAAGAGACCTTAACGGTTCAGTTTAAAAACACATTTTGGGAAAAATCGTAGGTATTTAGACCTACAGTAAACGTATTATTTTTTGATCAGATCGCCAAGAACAGATGTGAAAAACCAGGACTGAATGAAAACAAAACATTGGTTTTGGAAACCTGTTTTTAAAGCATCCTTGTGGTGAGATACAGTAACTAAAATAAACAGGACTTCTGCAAAGGCTGTACTGAAATATGCACCTAACAATGTGACTGGTTGTTGATGAAAATCTAGGCAGATTCACTTTGCGTGAGCAGTTACTTTGGTGAGCAAACGACAGCGTGACAGTCACAGAGGTCAATACAAACTGCAGGGACTCAGGGCAGGAGCAACATGCCACTGATTCAGTAAAGTGTCGTCAAAAAAAAAAAAATTTTTTTTTAGACACAAACGTTTGTGTTTTGAACACAAACACAGATTATACCTTTGAAGGTAAATGAGGCCTTTATCTTGCACTAGGTCAACACATCTGATAAGTCTTTGATTAACATGAGCTCTAATACACACACGCACGCGCACACACACACACTTATCAGTAATCATCATACACTCTGAAAACACACACCGCTTTAAATCTAACACTTTGGCTGAAGCTTCACTCACGTTTAGCCAACAATTTGTTTCTCAATATTTGAAGCTAATATGTTCATATACTACAAATAGATAAGGATTAGGGTACATATACTCCCTCACAGTTGATATCATACATTGTGTGTGTGTGTATATATATATATACTGTATATATAGGTATGTATACATGTATACATATGTAGTCTGGTTATGTATTCACTTTACAGTGTGAACAGTGTTATTAAACCATTAAATCCCTCGTAGCTGATAGATTTGTGTTGATAATAGATGGATCTCACAGTGATCGATAATTCTGCCTGAGTGTTAATCAGCTCATTAGACCTAAATCAGAATAAAGGCTGAATAAAGGTCGTCTGGACTAAGGGCTGTCACTAGTTAAAACTTTTTAAAAGATTGATTTATTTTTAACGATTATTTTATCATCCGCTAACATTACTTGGGAAAAGCATTATAATTTGAGTTCTGTAGAATTCTTGAACTAATAAATTAGTTCATTTTGTTAATTACATTTTAATATAAAATTGACTATACTGTATATCCATTCCACAATTAGTTTCTTTACCTGATTAAGATTTTTAGACAAAGATTTTATCTTTATTACTATGTTGGAATTGTTAGGTCTGTTGTGACAAATTGAAACGTGATGCTTTTTTGAAGCTTTGGTGATGATGTGTTTTTGTTTTGCCCAAAAGGGCTGTTTAGCTTGCTTGCTAGCAGCAACACAACCCACAAGTAGCGGCAGTCTCTTTTGCTGATGAGCAGAGAGGTCTGAGTTAAAGAGCCCTCAGCATGTGATGAATACTTCAGACACACTCACACGGGGTTCATTCTTGGTTTTAACAGTTTTAACAGACAGCCTTAGTCTGGACCTTTAGATCTAGTGATTTTAAATTAGTCACACCAACATGCAGGTTTCTCCCTATGTGTTTATTCATGTGTATACAACTTTTACTCTTAATGTTAGAGTTAACGATATGGAAACAAAGAGAACACTAGAACTGCACTAAAAAAAACACATCAAGCTAAAACAAACGTGTGTCCTATGAGGTCAGAGCTAATGGCACAGTGTAATGGACAAAAAGGCAATATTAGAAATTGAACTGATTAATTAAAGACTTAATTGGACTATTTTTTTGGACACTAGGAGGCAGTATTTTTTTTTAATCTGGGACATGAAGCTAACAGTTTACTACTGAATGTTATCTGTTATCATTTACAGTACATATAGGTGAGGTTTTTACAACACTTTCCAGGAAATTCGATTAATGAATACAATATGTCACTATGTGTCTATCACCCGCGGTTAAGATCTGTCAGGGGCTATAAAGTAAGAATTATTAACAAGAACTGGCGAAACAATATATATGTTTTATATAAAATATGCTCCAAAATGAAATGGAAATAAATGCATGCTCTCTTTGCTTCCATATACTTAGCTTGTTATAGTTGTATAAAAAGGGTTGAAACCGTTACTGCAAATGTGGTGTGACTTTGACTTTGTTAAAAAAAAAAAAGCTTATTCTGCTGTTCCTCTCACTCAAGAGAAATGTATAAAGTAAATGGATAATAAGATGAGCTGTTATTCTCTTAAAGTTAGCGGATAAATGTAGATTTGCATGTTTGATTTCTGAGGCTGTTGTGTTGTGTTGGGATCACAGTGCAAGATCCTGACGATTCCTTAATTCTATGTCTGATACAGTGTCTTCCTGCTGTGAAATGCATCACATCCTGTCACTCAGCAGACATAACGTCAAATTCCCGAAGAAGCAGCGTTTGAAGCCGACAAACACGTCTCCTAATTTAAATAGTAGGTAACTATTGAGCCATTTAAACGGTCCACTGGTGAGGACAAGTAAAAGCTAAACCTTATTGTTATTATAATCCTCAGTGTACAACACACTGGTGATGCCTTTCAGAGTGTGGCAGAGCAGGTTGACGGTTGGAGGTAGGGTTGGGAGGTATTTCAGGGTTTGCGTTTGTACAACTTTTGGTCTTTTTTTTTTCACTTCTTACATTCCTATATAATCTGCTTGCATAATAACACACCTGTTATTTTCATGACATCAGTTTTTAGTCGTCCTCCAGATTTTCTGTCTTGATGTCGTTGCCCACACTGCTCCCTGCCCCGTCTTCCTGACCAGCGGCAGTTTTCTCCAACATCTCCTGGGACTCCGACAGCACAATAGGGGGTTCATCCTGGAGGGAAGGAGACGGTGGAGACCAGGAGACACCTGACAACCTGGAACCTTCTGCCTGTGGAACCGCCCCTGTCATTAGCGAGCGGGCAATCATAGAAGAGCTCCTGTGTCCAGATAAGGCTCCTCTGCCCAGGACAGAAAACCAGCTGGGCAGCAGCGTAGGAACCTGGGCAAGAACAAGTATGGAACGACTGGTAGGTCAGACTGAGATTTTTTTTTTTTAAACAAGTATGGAACGACTGGTAGGTCAGGCTGAGATTTTTTTTTTATTGTAATTTACGGTTTTGCCTGTAAATTACAATTATTTTACATTGAGTGCCAGTGCTTTCATATGATCTCTTGTACTTAAAAACTTTAGAAAAAAATGACTCTTTTTATGTTTTGTTGTAACAAAATCTCTTGGTTTCAACAATAAAAAAAATCAGTACATCAGCAGTTCATTCTAAATATAAGACAAAGATTGATTGATGAGTAGGCGTAAATGTAGAGCAGCCGCACCGTACCTGTGTCGGAGAAGAGAGGTCAGCTCGGCTGAAACCAAACTGTCTGGCTGCTCTCTTGTCAAATGATGACATCTCACAGGCCTGTAACAGAGCAGGGGACAAGCTTTAGAAGAAATAAAAAGACTACACCACTGAGTAACCATCACATCACTGTAAGCAATGACTCCTCCGGTCAGTGGTTTTTGTTCCTTGAAAAGTTTTGCAGGAATTAGAATGTTTACAAAAGTTTAGTGGCGTTCTAAAGCAGTGTGGGGGAGAGGGTCCTGACAATAGTACCACTGAGCTTATTAGCTTATTACTAAAACATGACAAGTCCAAATGATGACTCACTCCGCTAATGCAGTTATGCACTCATTTAGAAACTGCTAACCTGATGAACACTGTTAGTATATGTATATACTTTACATATTTACATACATGTACCTGATCAGGAAAGTCGTTTCCGTCCACCTCGTCACTGTTTGACTGACCTCCTGGACTCTGCACTTCGATGCCATGACTCTCTAAGAGGGCTGCTTCTTCAAAAACACAAACCTGATCATAGCATATCGACTTCAAGAGCAACCTACTGATGCTAGTGAGAAATAACTTTCTCCATATGTTTATGGGTTTTTTTACATTATTTTTCCCCCATCAACACTACTACAGAGGCAGACCGTACCTATGTTAGCACGTCTCTTGATGTCCTTGCGTCTGTTGGCAAACCAGTTGTAGACCTTCAGAGAGGTGACTCTCTCCAGATCAGACAGCTTCTTTCCTGTCTCACACATACACACATACGTGCAGGTCAGACATTGGCAGCTGATCAATATATTCAGAATATTCAATAAGGATTAATATTATTAGACCTCAATCCAGCCTTTCCAGCCTCACATACCTGGTTTCTGAATGACGGCGTTGCAGGCGTTGGCGATCTCTTCTCTCCTGGATTCGTCAGGATACTGATTATCGCTGAAATAACTGTGTGCAGAAAAACACACAGCTCCTTGGTAAAAAAAAAAAAAGGCAGCACCACAATGTAGTTACCCTACTTTTATGTAGCACATCGAAAACCTCACCTCTCCATAACAGCCAAACACTCCTTCCTCCAGGTGAATCTGCTCCCTCGTCTCAGACGGAAGCCCCCGGTGGCGGCACCGAAGGATGGTGGGGCTTGTGGCCAGTCAATCATGTCGTCCAGGGCCAGTGGAGCAGCTCGCATGGCCAGAGTAGCACCTGGAGTCACAAACATGAAGTTCCATAAGAGATGTAAGTTCTAATTAATTCCACTACTTTATTAAAGTGTGAATATATATGTAAAATATGTCTCAAACATAAATCATGCCGTTCCTTTTTAAAAAAAGTTGAAGGCTTTATTTCATAGAGCACTTTCCATTTAACATGATCTTATGATCCCTTTAGTGTTTTCATTCTGAGGATGCTGTTCATTAAAACACCAACATCTGCTTCAGCCTTCTGTCATTTTACGACTCTTTAACCTCTTCAACGCGACCACTGTCATATACTGTATCTGCTGCTGATTTATGGCTTGGTGTCCTCAGCAGTCACATCTATGAATACCAATGAGATGAGGTAGAATAACTGTTCTCACCTTTTAATACATTGCAGATCAGGTAGAGGCTTAGGTTCATTTACATATGAATAAATAATTGATTGCTATTATTTTCCACTTATTTTAATGTTTTAAATGCAAAATGTAAAAAAAGAGAAAAAAACAACCTTAAGTAAGTCTGATTTATTGTTTCAGCCTAACTCCCCGAGGAGTGGATCCTTGTTTCCTTAATTGTTGATTAGGTTAGAGTATAGAAACAAAGCAGTTCAAAAAGCATGATGAATGAAGGGGAGACATCACTGCTCTCTGTAAAACCACAAAAACTCCACACAAGGTACATGTGCCTCAAGGTAGTACTGATCTGACAGACTGATAAATATTACTTTAAAGCTCTGGAACAGTTCTGCCGTACAGTGTGTGTCATTTTTTGCATATGCTAACGTGCTGCTGCACGTTCACTCCATTGTGAGTCAAATTATTGTATATGTGTGTTATTCACAGACCGATTGATCTCAGGAAGGAGGTAGTGGTGGTGGTGTTTGTGTGTGTTACCTGGGTTGGACTTCTCCAGCTGGTACCAGCGGAAGAAAGCTCGTTTCTTCTGCTCACTGAGGTCTGATCCTTGTTGTAGCAGCCAGTGGGAAATCCGGCTCTGACTGATCCCTGAGGGGAGGAGAGTGAGACATGAGGTTGATCTTCCATGTCACTCAGCAGTTACTTTATTGCTCTGATAAAGAGGTAAATTAAGATGATGCTCACCTGTTACCTGAGCGACCACAGCTTGAGAAATCCGTCGGTTGGCAAGGAAGGACTTAATCTCCTCTTTGATCAAAGAGCTGTCCCTTCTTTAGGAACACAGAGTTCAGGGATTAACACAAGAATTTTTTTCTCCCCGCAGACTTCAACAATAACATTAGAATAACACACTTCATGTTCAACCAGCTTTCCAAAAATCATTTGTGATCCATGGGTGACAGTGACTGTGGCAGTAGAATAAATAATGCAATGTGAGGCTTGATTTTGCAGTAATATTTTCTGCTCCCCTGGTTTCATCTTCCCAAACCTTCAAATCAATAACACTCTGATTGCTGCTGCCTGGCTGCAGACTGTAGATGAGATGCACTGGTGTGTTTGTACAGTGTGTGTAATTTTCATATTCCGTGTGGAGTAACAGCAGCATTAAACTCTTGTAACACAAGTCAGTGTTAGAAATCAGCAAGATCTCTAGCTTTAAACCCCAGTTCCTTTTTTTTTTTTTAAACAAATTACTAGATGAGCCAAAGCTCAATTAAACAAATTACTAGATGAGCCAAAGCCAATTAGTTCATACAGTACACAGTGAGTAGAAGGAACAGCTAAAACTGTTTTTGTATGAGGCTGCTCTGCTGTGTCAGAGTCATTGTATCCGCAGAGCAGACATGATTCTGCAGCTGGTCCGGCTGCTCTTTCTCTAATACAGGGACACTAAATCTCTATTTGAGATGTCAACACTGTTTTGCGACACCATAAAGTAAACAATAGAGCCTTCAGTGATAGGCAGTTCATTTCAGTGCTTCATCTGATATATATCATCATATTATACAGCCCTTTGTTGGTTGCAGTAACCCACATACAGAATAGGTTTCACATCTGTGCCTTTTAATACCATCAGTTACAGTACGAGGGCGTGATCCCTTTGTGGGATTAACCCGACAAAAGACGGACTTTTTGGTGTGAAACTGTTTTCAAAATGTGTGAACCATTTCAATCAGTTCAACTGAAGAGTCATGTTTTTAAAAGATTATGGACAATCATGCGTAGGTATGGCTCAATACAATCTCATGTCATTCTTGGGGCAATAGTGTCCCTGTTCACAGCATGGATTAATTTGTCATTAATTTAATAATGTTCTATGTTAACATAGAAACTTGGTGCACTGAACACTGGATTAGCCCTCACCCTTTACCTCACCTCTATACCTAACAGTTTGGACAAAGTACCAAATAGAGGCATAAAAATGTGAAATAGAGAAAGGTCAAAGTATTACCTCATCAGGTCCTCCACCTTTTCATCCACATCAAGGTCCTCTTCACTGGCCTCATACCCGTAACCTGGTGCCGACACCGTGCCACCAACCACACTGAGAGGAAAACGAGGAGGAGACAGTTTCCCATTGGTAACGGCGACAAGATCATTCTGAGCACCTGTTGTCAAGATGACTGGTGAGGCCACTGCGACTGGCAGGGGCAAAGCGCTGTCGAAGTTATTGTTAGGGGAAACTGAGATGTGACTTCTTGGGAAGTTTGTCTGCGTGGCAGAAGAGGTCATGGAAGACGACAAGGAAGACGAAGGTGGCGTGTAGGACGTCTTGCGAGGGAACGTGCGTCCATGTCGACAGTCCAGGTGGTCCAGGGTGTCCAGCGCATGCAGAACCTCTGCCTGGGTGATTCCCGTCCTCCGTAGCCTCTGGAGGAGGTCAATCTGCTCGATGGTGAAACGAGGCTCCTCACACTGCTGGAACATTCTGTAGGATGTATGTTCATGGCGTGGAAAAGCACAAAGACAACCACAGCAAAATGAGGTCAGTAATGTTTGTCTTCTTTTCAACTGCAGATCCATAGCGCTCCTGCTCACACACGCACTCACACACAGGGAACTAGGCAGCTGCTAACCAGATTTGAACTGCATTCCTTACGATTGTATTCAAACCCAAAAAGTACACATTATTATACATTCCCAGGTGATGTTCTATAGACTCTTATTTCTTAACAATGCACAGTCTTTCATAAACTCTACAGTAATAGTGACAGTGGAAAAAGCAGAAGGTAAAACAGACCAGAGAAACATCTCATCTGCCTTCATGCTTTTCTGTCTGATGCCAAGAAGGAAAACAGAGAGAGGAGAGACTGAAAGTCAGCAGTCGTGTCAACACTTACAGAGAGAGGGAGGGAGGGTGAGGTAGAGAGGGTGAGTGTTTGTATCTTGGGAAAAATGCCAAGAAAAATTTACATCTCAGCCAGCCAAGCCCCATACTTTCTCTGCTGCAGTGGATGAATCATGCTGTAAACTGTTGGACGTTTGGACCAATGAACAGGACAAAATGCAAAAAGACATACAAATATTTTAACTTTCATTAAAAAGGATAATTTTGCAGTGTAAAGCCTGATTCCTTGTAATACCTACAAGGTCTTAAATTCTCTTCACCACATACGGCTCTAATAGACAGTGCTGGACAATGTTCTGTATGAGGTCTCACAGATGATAGAGACTGCACTGTAAACCACAGGTCCAATCTAATATGAGGTTATAACTACATTCCTCTGATATGTAGAATCATGTTTTATAAACATTTTTTTAAAAACATACACAACAGTCAGGAGTGGTTCTACAGAGCAGTTCATCCAAGTGAAGGTCGCACTGGCCGAGCGTCATGATGTAGGAGCAGACAATTCACAAAAACTGCTACTCTTGACAGTAGAGCAAAAGGGAATCGCTCTGTCCCAAAATGCTTTACATTTAATTAACAACTAATTTCTAGTGTTTTTTTCTCTGAACTGTACAAAGAAAAGCACATCACTAAAAAATAAGTTTTTAAGGCTTAAGAAAATATTAATCTTAACAGTTAAGCGAACAGTTATAAACATATTTATATTTAGGCAGGTTCACTGTACTATCAATGCAAATCAAACGTTTAACAGCTCAAATGTCAGTGTCAGTTTGACTGCAAGACAAAAGTTTAAATATTTGGTATATCTCCAGTTTTCTTTTTAATCGGCAGGAAATAACCTTTCCTTCCTGACTTCTGCGGGGAAGGAACAAAATCTTTTTTCATCGTAAAAACAAAGGATTATGAATACTTAAAAAACTAATATCAAACATCAATAAGAAAACATTTTTATTTAGTTAGAAGAACTTTTAATATTTTTTATGGACCAAATTATTCTTTTATTTTTCTTTATTAGTCAACTATAAAAACAGTCAGCACTGTCTCAATAGAATCCTGTTTAGAACCCTTTTTATCTTATAAAGATCATACCCATGAAATGGTGTATATTTGGATGTGTATTATACAGTGACATGGCAAATATCTAAACACTAAGCTAAACACACACAGAACACACAAACCATACTATACATTTTAGTAATGTTAACTGAAGTTCATAAACTTATGAAATATAATGAGGTACACTAGAGCTCACATTTTCCATTACACTCTCTTAACTGGTTAAGTACTTAAGCGGTTTATTTTTAAACTTACTTTAAAAAAAAACTCCTGGCCCTGAAATCTTAAGCAGCCTGTCTTTGATCCCCTAGAAAAAGCTGTTGCAAATCAGTTATGTTGTATTTTCACAGCAATGGTCTGTTTGAAGACATTTTCAGTCAGGACTTAGATTACATCATGGTGCAGAAACAGCGCTGGTTAAAGTTACCAACGACCTTCTCATGGCCTCAGATAACAGATGAATATCAACTTAGGTCCTGCTTGATCTCAGTACCACATTTGATACCACTGATCAAACCATACCATCGCAGGGGCAGGAGCAGACTTTTATAATAAAGCAACTGCACTTGAATGGTGTCAGACTTATCTGATTTCAGTTGACTCACCCTTAATGTCTCCTCCAGGCACCCAGTGAGCTACAGAACTACTTGGGGTTTCGTCCTGAAATGTTAATTTTAACACAATTCCTCAGTGGTTTGTTCCAAGTAGTCTGCTGAAAGCTTAAATGCTAAATGCTGCTGCACAAGTACTGGCAGGCCCCAAACCAAGTAATGTACTGCATTGAAATAAACAAATACTAGCTACTAGAAAAAAATAAAAAACTATTGGCATTATCCGATCAAAACCTGGTCAATCCAAGATCTGTGGTGTAAACAAATCCACAGGAGGGATGTTACAGGGATGTCACACGTATTTGATATTTATGGTTGTGTACGTGTACAATAACATCATCTTAGTTTGTTTTTATATAAACAAATATATAAATTTGTGGCAGGTCACAAAAGGAGAAGCACACTTGCAAACTGACAAATAAGTAATGATTGAACTACAGCTTAAATTCTATAGTATCAGGGTGTGTGTAAAATTCAACCTTTCATGTTAACACCTGTCCTTATCCTGCTGAGACAAGACCTGTAAAGACCTTGAAAAGAAAACAAGTGACTCCTCAGTATGAAGAGTATTCTAATCCAAAAGCAAACTAGGTGTAACGGCATGATCCATATTAGTCAGCATTCATCACTAATGTGACTAGTTTAAAGTATTATATATTATATATATATATATTATATATATATATATATATATATATATATTCTAATTTCACTGTCTGTGTATTTACTGAATGTTTGCTTAGAGCATGTACAAGCAAGAGACAAACCGGACTAGTAATTAACATATTGTGCTGATTTGCAGTGTCTAACTTTTAAGGGGATCAGTAAAACACAAAGCTGGTGTTCTACTGTTAGAGCTTCAGTAAGAAGAATCAACACACTTGTAGTATTTCAAATTAGATTTACTTTAGTATTCTCTCATATTAAGGGTGCCAAAAGAGTTTATTCCAGAGGTGCAAAGACTTGCTGATGCTGATAGTGACCGTTGACCTTTCAGGAGGCTGAAAACCTCATAAAGGATTGCCATATAGTAAAGAAACTAGGTCAGTTGTGCCCAGGTTAAAAAAAATAGACATTGCCAACAAAGTTCTGAGGGTAGTATCAATCCCTGTAGGCACTGCAGGCTTACCTCTGAGAATCAAAAATCTCACCTGTTAAAGATCAACTTGGTTCGTGCAGGTGAACCCACAACTCTGACATAACCTAAAGTAGACCTGATTTAACCTTATCGTATGTATTTGCTGTAGAGCTGACCAAAGTTCACTGGAAAGATGAATTAAACGCTCACTATGAAGTTTAATGTGGACATTGGCTGTAACTACACAGTAGTATATGCTAGTATCACTGTAGCAATACCACAACTCTCTTTCGAAGTTACGAATGACGATAGGAAATACTGGATAAACATGCGAACCAGACACAATGATTACGTGGGCTAATCTATTGTAAAAAATAAATAAATAAATAAATAAAGAATAACCCCAGTTTCGCATACTTGTGGTTGAATAATTTAAATTTCGAAAAGAAAAATAATTTCATTAAATTATACGCTCTGTTGTAGACTGTAATTAGACTGTAATTAGAGAAATTACACTATGTCCCAATGCAGAGCGCTTTTAGGACCGCCTGAAAAAAAGTTGTCCCTGTGTTGGATTGTGATTATTTTTTCTAACGAGGTGGATTCTTTCTTTTACATACACTTTATGCTGCTGTTTAAAGACCTGTGAATGCCGTTTTAGCGGTGTGAGCCCCGACCGCCGATTAAAATGCCGCAACACCAGCGTTTTTATGGAGTTTTCAGTTCTCACCTACAGGCGGGGGAATGTATGGCTCGGGCAGAGCCGTGTCGAGACAGCAGTAGTTGGAGCTGCGGGACTTCACTCACCTTAACATTCCAGTCTCTGAGCCTCCGGGCACCTTTATTCCACCATATGCCTGTTATCTCCGGGCGCCGGGAAACACTGACACTGACAGTTTTTCCAAAATGTCTCCTCTGTTTCTCATTGGATTTCAATCCGCCGTCAGACAGATTTGCCTTTTGTCCGGCAGACAGGCGCCATGTTGACTTAATGACGCAAGGGACGACGGGAGTCGCAGTTCATAGAAGTTAAGGAGCGCCACCTTTTTGGAAATAAAACTCGTGCTAAATTAAAGAGGTTCATGGTTTACTTCCTGTTATGTGTAGTTTTTACATTGATAAATAGAGTGATGGAAACAAACTCTAATAAAAATAAAAAGACTGGCCAACCAAAACATCATTTCATATTTTTTTATTTTACTACCACATTTACAACACAGAAAACAATGCTAGCCTAATTGGTATAAATCATGAAGGTCTGTAATACAGTATAAAAATATATATTTAAAAATGTCACTGACAACTAGTATCTGAATATAGTACATTGATTAGTGTGTGCAGGTACAGTATAGAAAGGTTTTTGACACGATGCTCTAATAACAACAATTTCTCAAGTGTAAAGATTTGTTTTAAGGAGTTTGACATAAATGTTAAAGTACAAGAGAAAGATAGTATAGTTCAGAGTCCTTGCAACTATAGAAAGATCCACAAGTGAGTGTTTGTGCATTCAAGAAGGAATCCAGATGTTGCCATGTGTGTCAGGTTCCTTGTTGTAAGGAATGTTCCAAATCCAAGGCTGATCTGAAAACAGACGTAGAAAGGAGGGCAGTGACATCAGCAGATTATACATATAAAAATACATATTTAACAATAATGTAGTCTGTAATTAAACCCACAACCCCAGGATTGAAAGCTGATAGTTGTGATTACTTATGCATACAGTAGCCACCCAAACATCATTATGACACTGTGTTTAGGCTTTTATGTGTTTGTTGTACCTTCAGAGGAGTAGAGCATAGGTGGAAGGTCAAAGGGCACAGGAAAACCAGATGAGGATGAGGAGACAGGAAAAGGATTTTTGTGGACGGGAAAAGTCTTCATGTCCTAAGAAAAGAGGATTATTACACTCTGAAACTGCATATGCTTTAACTATACACTTGGAAAAGATGTGTTTCGTTGTGGCTGTATATGTTGCTCCAACATATAGTCTTGGCTAATGTATGTTACTCTTACAAAGGCAGAAGGCAGGTAGAGGACTCCAAGCTCATATGAGCGGACCATTATCTGAGTGTTGTTCTTCTCTAGTGCCCCCCATGCTGCTTTGGACAGGTTGGCACTGTATCACACAAATAAATACATTGTTTTTAAAAATCCTGTAAATATAAATACGTAAATATAATAAAGTTTATTTTACCTTGTGACGAGGAACCAGGCGAGCTGGGTAAAATCTGGAGACACTCTCATGTATGTCTTAATGTGTGGCATGGCCTGGCTCCTTCCTGTCGCATTCGCCTTCCAGCGGCTACACGCAAACACACACATACTGGTTCATATATTCCATTCCCCAACACCGTTCTCTAACCTTAAATATAAACCAAATTTATACCCAACCTCATATAGTTCTCTAACCTTAAATATAAACCAAATATATACCCACTCCTCCTCACTCTAGCTCCTATCTGAACCCTCTCACTCAGTGAGAACCTGTCCCCACAATAATAGTAATTTCCTCAAGTACAGCAATACAAAGAACACACAGAGGCTTGTTTTTTGTGGGTAATTACATTAACTATCTGTTAAAACTAAAAGACCATTCACTGTGAAAAGGAAATGTTTTTTTAACATTGTTGTTGTTTAACTACCAGTCAATTGTGTTAGAATAAACACTGATGGCAATCAATGGACCTACTGAAAGTAGGAATGGAGCCAGAGCTGTCTCTGTGCTGTTTGGATGCTGTAGGGAAGAGAGCCTCCAGCTGCGGAAAGAATGAGAATTTGGTCACAACACATAAGTTACTGTTTAAGGAAACTAATTTAATCAATTCATATTTAATAATACATATTATATATAAGTAAAAATAAATAAATATTCATATTTAATAATACATATTATATAAAAATAAATAAATTTAAAAATCCATACCTGGATAACCTTCCAAACTGCTCCTCACATCTTCCACTGAGGGATACAGCTATAAAATGTAAAACCAAACCAAGTCAAACATTATTTTTTATATAATTAATCCCATTTTTGTAGGGTGAGGTAAGGTGAGTCTGAAGTGCCTCTAATAAAAGACCTTGTTATAGTTGTAGGGTGAGGTAAGGTGAGTCTGAAATGCCTCTAATAAAAGACCTTGAATTTTAGAAGAAACTATGAACAGTTGACAGACATCTGGCCGGTTTTATTTCCCTCTATTTCTTGGTACATGTAAAAGAAACACACCAGATGTAGGGGAGGGTCTGCTCGGACAGAGGATTTTCCCAGCGTAGTCAAAGTGCGTTGAAATTCCCCCGTCAACCACTTTGTTTTATCCGGCCCCATTGAGCCGATACTGGAGAACTGGCCAATCACTGACCACCGTTCTTCGCCAGGAATGGGTTGTGTGTGATCGTGCAAAAGCTAAAAAAGAAAATAACACTCAATATTAGAACCTGTGATGTTCATTTTTTTGTATGAAGAGTGAGGAAACTAATCATGTATTAATATTGTATCAGTTGTACTTTTTTTTAGTATTTTTTTTTCTATTAGGAACCAAATGATATAAGAAATTGAACAGACAGTAATATGTACATCTGCTCATATCATTATTGTTTAATTTTCAAGAAATTAAAGAGACACAAAATTAGGGAAAAAAAGTGAGGAAAAGATATTAAACCTTTCTGAGCCTCAGATGACCCCACCTCTCCATGTCCGAACCGACAAACCTGCCTGGGGTTGAGCCAATCAGATACACCCTGGTGAGAATGACAACATCCAGATGTTACACCTTCGAACATCTTTATTACAGCCGCACAGTGACGTTATGATAGAAGTTGGACCTTGGTGTGTATTAGAGCTGCAGGTACAACCTATTAGAGCATGAACTCCATCTGTTTATCTGCAGGTGCCCCACAGTTACCTGGTCTCTGACAGGTCGTGCTCTTTGATCCGCTGGATCCACTCCTGCAGCTCTGGGGCCCGGTACGACGCCAGGTATTCCAGCAGGTCTCTTTTAAAGAAAGTCGGGGATTCACCTGCAGTCGCACTGCTGCCTTCAGGTAACCGTGGAAACAGAGGACTCATCCACATTCTGGGTGGATAGTAAAAGTTGAGTTTTAATGGTGCATATGTACAGTAGTTACTTCAGATTAAAAGCAACGGGATAAAAATTATTCTTAGTTAAACCTGTACTGAGTACCATTTTGTGATTTAAGTAACTATTTGACATTTAACAGATTTATTATTTGCATATTTTATCTAAAATTTTGTCATTTTTAAATTCTTAAAAACACACCCAAATGACTCAAAAAAGTCACCCTAAAACTGCTCAGCTTCGCTGCAGACTCACCCTTGAGTTTTCTGGTACCAGTCAGCTCTTATGAGGTTAGAGGTCAAGATAATGACCCTGAAGCCTTCCTCATACCATAGCAACATCATCTTGCTGCACAAAAAACACCAATAATAACATGTACATATATTAACTGGTATGTTAGGCTCATATTTTACTGCAACTATAAAACACAGTACTAAAAAGCCCAAAGCAGGTTTTCCTACAGAGACAACGTAGTATCAAAATTCAAAGTTTTATGATACTGTGTGACATCAATGCTTCGATGAAATTGCAAATAATTTATGTCATCATTAGTGTGAGTGTTTATTTCCAGCTTCATTAACATGGATGAGAAAATAAGGAATAGAGTCAGAAGAAATTCTTACGTGTGGTGAGTTCCAAAGGCAATATCGAGTTTGGCCTGTTAAAAAAAAAACCCACACATACACATATTAGCTCAGATGAAGGGAAAAAGGACAGAACATAGCTCCAATATCATATGTAGCAGAGAGAGTTTACCTGACAAAATCGAACATGTGGAAAAGGCTGAGCCTGCTGCAGCAGACGGGCCTTGGCCTCTCTCTTATCTCCGTGGACGATCAGAACAGGGCGATCTCTGAAAACAGCACCTTCCACGTCAAATATCACTAATAACTCTAAATTTTAGTAGTCTAATAATAGTGCTCTATAATAAAAAAAGTTAATATTGTTTATATTATTATATGTTTTCAGTATCTCGAGAAAGCACTCACAAAATTCCTACTTATAAGGAAATAGTAAGTCAAACAAGGTAGGAGAAGAACTCACCTAAATTCTGGAGGAAATTGTTGAACCATCCAAGCGATATCAAAGCAGTAGTTAAACTGTTAGGAATGGAAAATGGATAAATTCCCATCACATGAAAACTGTGAAGTGTGCTACTTTTTGTTGATGTAAAATATCCAAAACAGAGTTCATGTGTTTTCTCACCTGAGCAGATTCTTTCAAGGTTCCAAACAATGGGGACAAGATGTCTACAGGAAATAAATGATGGGCTTAATTTAGCTCTCACAAACCTATCACTCATTCACAGTGATGTAAAAAAGAAAAAAATATTTTTCTATCTTTGTCAACAAAGGCTTTTCTTACTGATGCTCAGTCCTGTTCAGGCTTATGTCTTTTACCTCTGATGTGCAGCGCTCCAGTGTTGTATTTCCTGTCCAGGCCGGTGACTTTGTTGAGGTAAAATCTGTACATGTCGTTCCCACAAGGAATGCTGGACTCAAAGAAGTCTTCTGACTCGTCAATGTAGTAAGACCGTCCATGAGGGCTGGGAGGACGCTCCTTCTCCACCTTTGTTTTTTTAGTTTTGGGACTTGTTGGTTTTGGTGGTAACTTCTTCTTCTCCATAGCACTATCATCATCATCACTGTCTGAAACAGCCCAGCCTGAACTCTCAGTCACATCTTTTTTCCGCTTTCCAGCTAACGAAGGGCTGGTTTCATACTTGACTGGGTTCAGCTGGTTCTTTGCAGCTGACTGTCTGGCCTCCGAGCCAATGACCAGTGAGGACACAGGAGGCTGAACTGTCTCAGGTTTTACCTCTTCAGTGGCTGAAACAGGTTCTAGTTTTAAGCTGGGTGGAGATGCACACTGACGTGGGATGTTAGTGGGTTTGTGGG
>NC_024311.1:16195350-16222487 GCF_000523025.1 Cynoglossus semilaevis | reverse complement strand
TCCTCATCTTCGCTGCTGGAGATGGTCCACTTGCCATGTTGACTGTCCTGAGACATGTCTGAGCAGAAAAACAAAGTACAGACATGTGATTTAACAGTATTGAGGACCACGGAGTAAAACCACTTTTTCTGCATTTTATGCCTTAAACTATTGAAAAAAATAAACCTATGAAAATAATAAAATAGTTACAGTTTCAAACCTTAACCAGTCCAAAGTTTTCATGTCCATCTGAATTAAAGCCAAAACACCTATAACGAGGTACTGCCTAATTGGTTCCTAAAAGAACCACTAAACCTGTTAAGATATCAATGCTGTCCTACAAATATCGTCCTTTGTGGGATCACTACAAGGCACATGCAAATTACACGACTTGCAAAACTCCCATAAATTATAATTTTTGCATACGTATTTTGTTAAACAAACGCACATATAAATTAATTACCAAAATAATGAATTGTTAGTATAATAATTGCACATATATATATTATATATTATATTCCGGTTCCATCAACATTATGGAACAATTCTCCATAAAACCAGACTTGATGCAAAAGTTAGGTATTAAAAACATTATGCATATCTATGAAACAACTAATCAATTATAGAAAAAACCTTTCACTGCAAGCGTTAAACAACCTACCTAAAAATAAAGCATCAACCTAGATCATATACAGTTTAAGCATGCAAATACATAAAACGTAAATAAATCAGTATGCATTTCCTAAGTGGCAATGGTGTGAGTTTTCTTTTTCTGCATTACCACTTAAAAAGAAATAGCAGCAAAGAGTCGATTAAGTCCACCTCTGATCAGACTTCGATAACAACACACTATACCTCTCGGGGTGGGCGGGGAGAATGTGTCCGGAGAGGAACAGGCAGCGTTTCTCCTGAAGTTCCATAGATAACCATTCCGTCTCCAAAATTATCTCAAAATTATTTAAGATGGAGTGGGACAATTTTATTTTCATTTCGTATTAGTGAGTATCATGGAAGATGTGATTCTTTTTCTCGTTTTTTCTGGTTTCTACTATAGAAATAAACCGTAGAAAAAATACTAGTGAACCTATATACTGTAAACCCTTCTGTTGCACTAGGATTTTTTCTGACCCCAAAATGTTTTCATGTACGTTTTGTGAGCACGTTTTGACCCCAACAGTAGTGTCGTTGATAGTGTGTATATTGAACACGGAGCACTGTGAATAGAATGAACACGATCTACCGATTTATATTTTCTGTATCTATTTGTCCTCCTGTGCGGTAGGAGGCGGTGTTGTATCTGATTCTCTTTTGTGAACCTTGATGAAAACGATCATAGAAAACATCTGAGTTCCGGTCTTTTCTGGCTGTGAACTGTTGGTGGTGTGGTCTGGACGGAGTGTTCCTTTCACTTAGTCAGTCTGCAGACTTTTGCTCGTTCCTGTGTTTAGCAGTAAACAGGTTTCACCGGCTGTGTGTAAGAACAATTTCACACTATGGCCTTAAATCTCGTCATCAACAGAACCAATCCGCCTCTCGGTGAGTTAAAATTAGTGAGTCGTGAGGAGTGAACAGTGTTTTGAGCATGTGAGCTGCCGATGACAGGAGGCTATAGTTAGGCTCTTGCTATGTGTCAGCCAATAAATGACATGAAATGAAACTGAAGGCTAAACCGTTCCAGTCACTGTTTTGTATGTTTCTGTTCATACATATTTGCTTGCTGTCATAGTGTTAAAGCAGTGGACTGCCAACAAAGCAGGACAAAATAGTTTAAAAAAAAGTTTAATATTTATAATTACCTTTAAATATTTTTGTTCCAGTGAGTCGAATTATAAAGCCGAGGCATAAACATGGAATATTGGACCAAATATAGAAACAATACTAAAGTTTATTTTGCAGTACAGCGGCGCCTGTCTCTTGACCTATATATGATTTAGAACTGTTTGGACAGCGTGCTCGTGGTGGGGTGGGTTTGTTACCTAACACGTCAAGCCGGCGGCTCATGGCAGTATGTGGCTAACACCAGCTAGCATGTTGCCGTGGCATCAAAACAGCAATAATTACGTTAACTATATGTTAACGTTTCATAGTGATGTTAGCCGTTAACCTTCATCGATGTATTACAAGTCAAACTGTGTGTATGGAATTCATTTTGTGTCAGTTAAATGCACGTGAGGAGTCTGTGAACTTCAACGAATGTCCAAAACACCGCTTCACAAAGCACCGACAGGCTTGTCTGAGCAAATCACGTCACCGAGCCTCGTTTAACTTCATACACACTAAACGTTGCGTATAATTAAATAACACAAGTGGGGGGATTAGTATATTAGAAAGTGGTGTGTTGATTTATTTTGCATTTGTCCTGAAACGTGTGTACACAAACTGTCAGGGATAAATGACAGCGCCGTGCTGCGTTTGCAGTGAACGCGGCAGGCTGATGCAAGGACCGTGAAACGTGGAGAGGTGGGCGGGGAGTGGGTATATATTCTTCACACAGGACACAAGACACACAGTCACAATGCACATTTGGTACATTTTTGGGGTAAATGTCATTTATTATTTTTAAACCACGTTGTAATTTAGAAATTCAAGAACAATACTTATGGTATGCTTACTTTTTGTGTTTTTATTGTATACATTGAACACATTTAATATAATATTTAGAAAATAAATAAAGAAGAAAAATTAAAAGGTAAACGCATCACTGAATAACATATGTATGAAGAACAAGACAGCAGGAGGAACAATAGCAATAATGTGACCAGACCAGTTGAACAGCTTGTCGATCTGATAGAAAAACATTGCTTGTTTTGGTTTTTTTTTTTTTTTTAAAAAAGCTATCAGACATTTATGAACATGTTACAGGCCCAGACTTAAACTGGGTGAAGCAGCTCAGCCTTTCCTTTTGTTTTTATCCATAATTACAGCATAGGCTGACTAACAGTGTTGTTCTTCAGGAGCCCTTCTGGCTGCTGAGCATGTGAAGAGCAGCGTTCAAGTGTCAGTGGAAGAGGGAAAAGACAACCACCTTCATGTCTCTGAGTATGTACACTATCACTAATGTTGTCCAAGCCATTTATTTTGATCAATATCAGGGGATGTGCAACTTTCTCTTGATTTTTCTGTTGTTTTTGTTCTCTTTCATCACTCAGTGCTATTGAGTTCAATGACACCAACTCTATCAGCCGGTACTTGGCTCGTGTGGCTCCTGCTCTTGGCCTGTACGGAACCAACATGATGGAGCAGACTGAGGTGTGTATGTTAATGATATATGTATTTTTCATATTTATTTTAAAATATGTGCACACAAATATACGTACGTCTGCCAGAGCAGTGATTAAGAGAAACATGTTTTAATTGATTTTGTTTATCATGTATTTTAATATAGATGAGCTTTGTTTCTTAAAGGAATATTTTTATTTTGTGTTTTACTCATTATTAGCACTGTAACAGCTAAGGCTAATTAATGCAGAGCATGTTCCCATGAAATGCATTCTGGGAATTTATAGCATTTTCTATTTTCTTCTTCACTCAACTGCGTAGTAATAGTTTAATAGTTACCTATTGATTCATCATCCATCATTAACTGCTAACTCATTTGTCCTGCACCTGTACTTCCAAGGTTGACCACTGGTTGGAGTTCAGTGCTCGTCGTCTGTGTGGTCAAGCTGGTTTGACTGAGGCGCTGGTGGAACTGGACAAAGCCCTGTCCCTGCGGACCTTCCTGGTGGGACATGTCATCACCCTGGCTGATATCTCTGTTTGGGCTGCCCTGAAGGGTGAGTACATTTATATTTCTATACAGGATTTCTCACTTTCACAGTCAAAGAAACACTATTTATCTTACATTAGAAAGCATGCTTTCAACTATTGGATCACTTATCAGAAAACTATATTTTATCAGAATGTCTTTCTGTATTTCTAATTGCGGTTTGGCTTCAGCCCTGGTTGTCTAAGTACTTTCTTTGATTAGATGATGCTGGAGGCTGAAAGATGCTGGTCTCCAGTTTTTAGTACTTGTCCGTTACTTACTGGAAATGAGATTGAGGCTGTGGCACAGAACGGCTGTGTCAGTGTTTTCCTGTGTGCTCTGTCTTTCAACATTTCACTTTCAGTCACGCGATTGGACATGACTTGCATCGACTGGATTCTTGACTAAAAATCGTGCCGTGTGAAACTGTGATTTAGCTAAGATCTTCTTCTAGCGTTCAACAGGTGAATAGTTAAATCACAGATTGTCCGTCCTCCAATCGCAGGTCACAAGGATTGGCAGAGCGAAGGAAAAACCTTTTCCCACGTCAGTCGTTGGTTTTACTTCCTCAGCTCCCAGGTTCCCTTCTCTGCTGTGAGCAACAAGTACAGCGCTAAGACAGCAGCAGGCAACAAATCGCAAGTGAGTTTAACTTTTATAAGTTAATTTTACAACAAGTTGGTCAAGATTTGAATGCATCATTCTTAAATGGAAGCTAAATTGGTCAAGATTTGAATGCATCATTCTTGAATGGAAGCTAGAGACAAAACTAAGTAATACATGTACAGGTAGTTGAAGAATTAAACATTTAATGGCACCGGTGACAATATAATATAATTCTTGATAGTATTGTGAATTAAGAGTAAAACTAACTACATGTCTTTATCTAGACAAGCGAGAAGAAGCAGGATTTAGGAAAGTTTGTGGATTTGCCAGGAGCTGAAATGGGCAAGGTGGTGGTTCGATTCCCACCTGAGGCCAGTGGGTGAGTTTTGGTTCATTCCTGGGCAATGGCACAACAATATGTGCAGCAGTAATGTAGATTACAGAATTTATTTATTTGTTTATAATTTCTGTTATTACTCTCTTTTACATGTTCAACTTATTTTAATTGTCTTTTTTGTTGTAGTTTATTCTGCCTCTGTCTTTTGTAAACCAAAACCTTTTCCTGTAGATACCTGCACATTGGCCACGCAAAGGCTGCTCTGCTCAACCAGCATTACCAGCTCACATTCAAGGGCAAGCTGATCATGCGCTTTGATGACACCAACCCAGAGAAGGAAAAGGAAGACTTTGAGAAGGTGACGAACTCGGAGCAAGAAGGAGAAAAAAAAAAAAAAGATTTTACTAAAGTCTAAACCTGTTTTCTTTCTTCTGTCCAGGTGATCCTGGAAGATGTTGCCATGCTCCAGATCCATCCTGACCAGTTCACCTACACTAGTGACCATTTTCCCAAAATAATGGAGTTTGCTGAACAGCTGCTCACTGAGGGCAAGGCCTACATTGACAACACCCCACCTGAGCAGATGAAGCAGGAGAGGGAGCAGCGCGCCGAGTCCCAGTGCAGAAATAACAGTAAGCTCAGTGGGAAACGTGTCTCCTCACCATGCAGACGGCGGAGCTTTGGTAAAAATAATGACATGGAATGTCTCCTCTGTAGCTCTGGAGAAGAACAGGAAGATGTGGGCAGAGATGAAAGCTGGAACAGAGTTTGGTCAGACCTGCTGCATGAGAGCCAAGATGGACATGAACTCCAACAACGGCTGCATGAGAGACCCCACCCTGTACCGCTGCAAAACCCAGAGCCACCCCCGCACCGGAAAGACCTTCAAGTAACTGACTTAGTTTTCATGGCATTGCCTTCAGTTTGAAATATTTCACAATCTGGAAAAAAACTCTGGTCTACCTATACTGCAGCGATTGCGAACTTCCAGCCCGTGGGCCAAATCTGGTCCACCAAATCATCCAATCCGGCCCACGCTTGGATTCCAAAATAAACATCAAATCCTTATGATCCATATTTTATACAGTCACGCAACAACAACTGCTGCTTGTTACATATACTTTATTCCGAATTATAAAGAATTCAATACTGAAATTATCCTATGTCTTTGTTTGCAGCGTCTACCCCACCTATGACTTTGCCTGCCCGATTGTGGACAGCTTGGAGGGTGTGACCCACGCTCTCAGGACCACCGAGTACCACGATCGCGACGAGCAGTTCTACTGGATCATCGAAGCCCTGCGCCTCAGGAAACCCTACATCTGGGAGTACGCCCGACTCAACCTCAACAACACCGTGTTGTCCAAGAGGAAGCTGACCTGGTTTGTGGACCAGGGGTACGTCGATGGATGGTGAGTTCACATGTCATTTTTTTACACTTTTTTATCTCCTTCCTGGTGTTCTCCTCTGACTCTCACCTCCATCCATCAGGGACGACCCCCGGTTCCCCACCGTCAGAGGAGTCCTGAGGAGAGGAATGACCGTGGAGGGTCTGAAACAGTTCATTGCTGCTCAGGTGAGTCTGTCGGCCGTGAACACGTCTTTAAAACAGCAACGGAAGTTCATTTAAAGTTCTATAAAACTGTCTTTTAATTTATAATACAGAAGTGATTTTTTTTCATGAAAATGTTGATCTAGTTTTTGGTTTTGTTTTATCAAAGCTTGGAGATAATTTAAACCAAATAAAGATAAATAGCATATGTTGCCAAACTTTAATATGAAGCTAATGACATGTCCTCCATGAGCACAGCACTGTAATGTGTTTCTGCCAAACTTTAATATGAAGCTAATGACGTGTCCTCCGTGAGCACAGCACTCTAATGTTTTTAGGTCACAATATTAAATTAAAATATGGCCATTACTTTCTTTATGTATTATTAAAATGATTGACTTTTCCCATATATTTCCCTTCTTCTCCAGGGAGGATCCAGGTCTGTGGTGAACATGGAGTGGGACAAGATCTGGGCCTTTAATAAGAAGGTAGGTTCTCCTCATGTGGAGCAAGTCTTTACCTTCAAATGACTTTGAAAAACCATAAAGACAATGTATTTGCAGAAGTATAACTCAATGCATTTACTTCTAGTCGGTGTCTGTTGAACCATTGTATCTGTGTGCTGCTTTCACTGGTCTTGCAATAACCCTTTAAAAACCTTATGAAGGTTATTAACAACAAAGATGTGTCCATACGACTGTCATTGCAACCAACATTTTTTCTTTAGTCACCGGGACACATTAGTGTTAAAACCTGCCTCCCTAATTTGTGAAGAATTAATTTTGCTTTTTAAAATTGGACTGAATTACAGCAAACTCACTGATGATGATGTCAACGATAGATGAACAAATGTTGCTTTGGAAACATTTTACACCCAGACTCTTTATGGATCAGAATTAAACTGTGCTGCATGCAAGTGTAGTTCCACCAGGATTCTGCAGCCCGTGTACATGAGAGTTTCAGAGCCTTTGGTTTCAGCGCTGGCATGGCTTCCTTCCTGCTTCTTCCTCGTGTTTTTCTTTTGTTTTTGTTTACACTTCTCATTTGCCTCATTCTCCCCTGACACTCATCCATCCACCATCACTTATAACAGAAGTGGAAGAAACCCTTACCAACTAAAGAAGACATTTCATTTCATGTCCGCTCACACACACACTCACACTCATACACTTTGTTTTTCATGTTGTGCTGTCACCCCGTTGCTTACGTGTGTGTGTTGGCACTCGCTGCTTCATCCCTGAGCCACGAAGAGATGTGGTTAAAACGAAGATCATTTTTTCCTCTCTTTTTTTTCTTGAGGTTTTTTCTTTTTGTTGTAGTACAGGAGCTCAGAGCTGCATGTAAAACTAACCTGCTTCTTCCCTGCCCTCTCCAGACATTTGAATGCTGTCCATTTTTTTACTACTCAAAATTTAAATTTTTTTTTTTTTTCTTTAAAAGATCTGGGATGAGATTTATATCAGATTATATTTGATGTGTTGATGCTTTTAAATGTCAGACAACAAACCCTTTAAATTACATCCCAGAAAAAAAATTATTTAAAAAATGTTTTGTGGAAAGGGTCAATGGTCCATTCTGTGTAAATGTTCCTCTACGGTTTGTCCCCTCTTTTCTCTTCCCCTTCCTCCCGACCTTTGTTTTATATCTGACATTAAACAGCATCTCACTTTTCTGTTTCCAAGCTGCCAGTTAGCTGTGTGAAGGTACTTCTCCTCCACGTCTACCACCTCCTCCTGCTCCTCCACTAGCTCCGCCACCTCCTCTCTACTCTTCGTCTTTTTCATTTTCACCCATTCCCCACCTCGGCTTTAACCATGGCTGGTTTATCTGTAACGCAGCCCTAACTATTTTACCAGCCACGCAAGTAATTTAGCCAGAGTACTGCATATGAGAGTACTGTACATGAGAGTACTGTACATTTCCTTCTCTGTATGTAAACATACAGTAAATTCTCACCTTTCTTTTTATATTGTTGTCAATCAAACATCACCAAAAGGCCAAGTATCACAATAAAAGAAACAGTTGTGCATGAGAAAGACACCTTGTTAAAAACCCCAATAACAGTCAAGAAAATACTTCTGGGTGAAAACTGAGTTCAGTCTTCAATGATTTTGGTAAAAACACCTGAGAGGTGGGTTTGGATTCGGGAAGTGTTGTTTCCATGGGCCTGGTGTCAGATCTGTGTTTTTCTGCTAGGTCAAAGGTCATTTTATCTACTTTTTGTCCACTTTTTTGGATTTTGTTTAATTTGATTTCTGTACAGTAAATTAATTTTCAGAGTCCAGCATAAAGACAGACAGCAGCTGTGGGATAACTGAAAATTAAATACATGTAGAGTGAGCCTCTCAAAAAAAGCTGAGTATGTCAGTGACTATGTCAGAGGAATGCTGAAAAAGCCTTTAGTTTTGCTACATGTGACTATTTTTTTTCAAACTTCAAAGCTCTCCCTGTTGTCTCTGTTTTTCCTGATCATTTTTCACGTCAACTCGTGACACCATTCGTTTTATTTTTATAATATTGTAATCACAACGGCAAATTTCAAAAATTTTTTGAGTTTTGAAAGCATTACATTGACTTAATTTTTCTTTGGTCATAAAAGATGACAACATTTGTTTCCTGTGCAAAATGAGCCCCACTCACTTCATGATTTGCCCCACATCCCCTTGTCTTCACCCTCAACCTCCAGGTAAACCTTCTGAGCAGGAAACTGAGATTTTTTTTTTCTCAGCATCATCCTAAGAGGTTTAAATATAGGCTTTATGCGTTGAACTAATGTACAATAAATGGTTATAATTCTTCAACATTTAAAGGTAAAATACGTCCAACAAAATCAGACTGGCTGGTAAAATGGTGGAAAGATGGAGACTTGAACAAACGGCTAAATATATATACAGTATATATATTATTTTTGCAAGCTAACAAGCTTCACACATGCAGTCAGCTGTTTTCTATCAGCTTGTTTCTCTATTATTTGCGCTTTTCAGTTCAGTTCATTTTTCAGTTTTTTTTATTGAAGCTGCATCATTTTCTGAATTTTTTTTTTTCATGTGCCAAAATCATTATTTTCTCTTTAATTTACACCTTGTTGTTTTTTCTTCTCGTGTGTGTGTGTGTGTTAGGTCATTGATCCAGTGGCGCCCAGATTCACGGCTCTGTCTGCCTCCTATTCTGTTCCTGTGTTTGTCCCGGAGGCTGTAGAACAGATGAAGGAAGTGGCCAAACACCCTAAAGTGAGTGGACTCTCCTACTGCCTTCACTGCAAACTCGTATTTATTTGAATGATTTTTTACCTTTTAATTTATTTACTTTTTTTTTCATATCTAGAACACAGACGTTGGCATGAAGGAGGTTTGGTTCAGTCCCAGAGTTCTGATCGAAGGTGCGGACGCTGAGACTCTGTCCGAGGGCGAGGTGGTCACGTTCATTAACTGGGGAAACCTCATCATCACCAAGATCAACAAGTACGTCCTGCGATGGGTCAGCTGATCCCTGACGTTAGCAATCACGTGCTGTCACGTTTGAAGACAGTGGCTGTCACATGAAACTTAAACAATTAGCACACCACAAAAGAACAGTGTTGCAAAACAACAAAGGCTCATTGATCTTTCCATTAAAATAATCATGTTTTTTTTCCTTACTAATTTTACTAATCTTTACTAATTTCTTTTTCCACCAATCAGAGGGGCCGACGGTAAGGTGGTTTCCTTGGAGGCTCGTCTGAACCTGGAGAACACGGACTACAAGAAGACCACAAAGATCACCTGGCTGGCCGAAACGAAAAGCGCTCCACTGGTGCACACCATCTGCATCAACTACCAGCCGCTCATCAACAAAGCTGTCATCACTAAAGACGACGACTTCAAAGACTACATCAACAAGAACAGCAAGGTCTGTGGGACACGCTTGTGAATACAGTACCCTTTCATTTGGTCTAGAGTCTAGGGGTCAGCGACCTGTGGCTCTTTGGCTTTTATTCGTTCACATGCGCTGTAAATTTCACTCTCCTGCTGCATGACAGTGAGGTTGCTGTCCACAGCAGAGGTGCTGAAATGTGTTGTCAGTTATCAAAAACTTGACGTCTCTTTCGGAGAGGCTTGTGCAGCTCTTCACGGAATAAACTGACTATTTTGATGTTGAAAGTTGGAGATCTGGTCTAGACTCTAGGTTAACATTAGAACTGTCCTGTTTGTACAGTCGGAGGAGAAGATGCTGGGAGATCCCTGTCTGAAGAGCCTTAAGAAAGGTGACATCATTCAGCTGCAGAGACGAGGCTATTACATCTGCGACGAGCCCTATGAGCCCGTCAGGTGAGGAGCAGAGTACAGTGTGTGTGTGTGTGTGAATGACCTGTGTCTATTGGTTGGCTGCCGTCTGACTGTTGTTGTCGTTGTTGTTGGGTGTCTGTAGTCCTAACAGCTGTAAGGAGAGCCCCTGTGTCCTGCTCTACATCCCTGATGGTCACACCAAAGAAATGCCCACAGCTGGATCCAAGGACAAGAACAAGAGCCAAACATCGAGCAACACGGTGAGTTCTTGGGATGAAATTTACATTTGCATAGAAAAGTGGAAAAAAGAAAAGTGTCTTTTGTCTAATTTTTTTTAATGTATATTCTATAATCATATTAATCACTGTGTAGCCATGAATTAATCATGATATGTTGAGATTAATTAACATTCCTATTTAAGGTGGAATTAGATGATATACACTGCATGTCATTCTGCCCATGCATTTAAAACATGTTAGTCTGATATATTTCACTCTAAGTGCAAAAATTAAAAGAAAATCTTAGTCTTTGAACCTTGTGACATTTATGCAGAACATTGGACTTCCTTCAGTGTGTATGTATAAAAGTGCTTCACTCAGACACATTCCTCTTCTTCTTCTTTCGTTAGTCTGCCAAACCTGCCAAGGCTGCAAAAACTGCAGCTCCTGCCCCTGCTCCTGCCCCTGCCCCAACCACTGACATCTTCCACAGCATTATAGCTCAGGGTGATGCCGTCCGTCAGCTGAAGACGGCCAAAGCCCCTAAAGAAGAAGTGGACAAGGCAGTTCAGCAGCTGCTTTCTCTGAAGGTGCATTAGCTGTGACGCAAAAGTGAAAAATGCAAATCTATATAAAATGTTTCTGAATGACTCCAGCGTGTGTTCCTCTGTCTCTCTAGGCTCAGTTTAAGGAGCAGACAGGTATGGACTATAAACCAGGTATGGCTCCTCCCACCCCGGCTCCAGCTGAACCCAAACCATCAGCCGAACCCAAACCATCAGCCGACACCAACGCTTGTCCGTACACCCGTGTCACTCAGCAGGGGGAGCTGGTCAGGAAACTGAAGGCAGAGAAGGCCCCAAAGGTACACAGTCGTTTGACTGGTCACAACCTCATGTCCGTTCACTGTTTGCGTCCTTGTCCGTTTTTCCCATCAGCCTTCGTATCCACAAACGTGCGTTCAGTCCTCCCCTGTGTGCCCCACCCATTTGTCCTTCTGTAGACGTAGTTTCGTTTCGTCCCCTCACGTCCCCACATCCATGAGCATGTGTCCGGCAAATAATTACGTCCCTGTGCCATTTGCATGCCACTCACGGTGTTGTTGATGAGCTGGTTTGTTGATGGTACCAGGAGCAGATCGACGGAGCCGTGAAGACGCTCCTCGCCCTAAAGGCAGAGTTTAAAAAGCTGACTGGTCAGGAGCGTAAACCAGGAATGGCCCCGCCCACCGCCACCACCACCACCACCTCCTCCCCTTCTCCTTCCCCTGTGGCCTCCTCCTCTTCCTCCTCCTCTTCCTCAGGCCTTTATGAGCGTGTTGCGCAACAGGGAGAGGCTGTGAGGAAGCTGAAGTCTGAGAAAGCCCCGAAGGTATCTTTAAATGTCGGATGATGAAAGAGATGAACTCTTATGCAACCAGAGGTCTGACACCTAACACTGAATTTACAATTAATCTGGGATTTCGGTTTTAATTAAAATGTAAAAATTGTCCTATTGGGTAATTTATTTTTAATAACATTGTTAATGTCCAGTAAGATGTCTTGTGTTTCTAAAGTTGTAAGAAAAAGAAAAAACGTTTGTCGCTCTTAACTGAAAAAAAACTTTTTATAATGTGAAAAATATACCCGTAATTATATTTATATTTTTATATAAATGTATTTTTATTTATAACAAGAAACAAAATGTATAATCTAATTTCTACTGCCTAGTCCTACTTTAGGTTAACAGTTAAAGTTTCTGTTATTCTGATAAGACTAAGTTTAAAAAAAAAGAACAAAGTTATGTGACCGTTTCTTTTCATATTTGTTCTCTAGGACCAGGTAGATGCAGCAGTTAAACAGCTGCTGGTCCTGAAGGCAGAGTACAAGCAGCTCACAGGTCAGGATTACAAACCCGGTGAGGCCCCTGTCCAAAAGACCACCCCCACACCCGCCCCTGCTCCAGTCCGAGGCAGCTCCGCCCCTGCTGCTACCGGTCTCTATGAGAAAGTTACTGCACAAGGAGAGTTGGTCAGAAAACTGAAGGCTGAGAAGGCAGCAAAGGTGAGTCAAGTTTTTTTTTCCTTTATTCTAGATTGTTCTGTAGTAAAGACAAAGTGTTGACAGACCTAGATTTGACTTTTCCCCTCAGGGAGTTGGTCGCTTAGAAGGAATTTGAACGCCTTTGTCTGAATGGGGGTTGGTACATATGTTAGCTGCTTCAACAGTGTGGTGTTTTTTTTTTTTCCTTACATTTTAAGGATCAGGTCGATGCTGCAGTAAAGGAGCTGTTGACTCTGAAAGCCGAGTTCAAACAGCAGACGGGACAGGATTACAAACCAGGACTTCAAGTCCCTGCAAGTCCTGCCTCCACCCAAACAACCACGATGGCAGCTACACCGGCCTCCACGTTGTCAGAGGCACAGGAGATTTTTGCACGAGTGGCCCAGCAGGGGGAGCTGGTGAGAAAGCTAAAGTCTGAGAAGGCTCCAAAGGTAAGGAAACAGTGTCAGGCTTTAACTATTAACTATATATAACTGTTTATAACTATACAGGCTTTAACTATTAACTATATATAACATGTATATATTTAACTTTATGACATTTTCAGCAGCAGAGAATGACAGAATTGAGAACCACATTGTTCTGTTTTCAGGATCAGGTAGATGAAGCAGTAAAGACTCTGCTGGACCTGAAGAACAAGTACAAAAATCTCACAGGAGAGGAATACAAACCAGTAGCCGCCACTGGGGGCACAGGTGGAGATGAGAAGAACCGCAAGGAAAAGGAGAACAAGTCTGAGAAACAGGGAGGAGGAGGAGGCAAGAAGGGCAAAGGAGACAAGGGCGGACAGGGCAAGGAGTCATCGGCCGGAGCAGGAGGAGCAGGAGATGGACAGGGATCCAAGAAACAAACACGGTGAGAGGCTGGACACAGGGTGAAAAAAGGGAGCTCCTCAAGGATATCAAGACTGACTTTCAAAATTTAAATTACTGCAGGTGAAAACATGAGGAACAAATGATTTTTTTTTTCTTTTTACATCTTTGTTCATTGAATGATCTTTTTGTCTCATCAGCACAACTTTACTGGCTGGTAGTGAAACTCCTGTCTCACCCTGCACTATCTAGTGTCATTCAGTTAATAATTTGTCTTAAAATTGACCAGTAAATTCATAATGGCTGTCATTAAAACTTCTCATAACCCCTCGTATTCTAAAATCAATTCTACATCTAAACCCACAGTGAGTCTAGTCCCTTTTAGCGTAGTAATAGTGGCTTTTTTAAGCAGTTGATAGAAAGGCCAAAGGCAGGAATACTGGTTCATCTGAAGTATTAGTTGCATACATTTACAGAAACACAAGCCATGGCAGCAGGTCATACCGGTTTCTTCACCTCTGCTGTTGCTGCTTGTCTGTTTGTGTCACTTCTCTTATGAGTTAAGAAGAGATCTTTACCAGGAGAAACATGACCCTTGTAGTGTGGCATTAGACACAATAGCTACATAATATACATAATATTAATATACATAAATTTAGGTCGTTAGCTCGGTAAATTTGAAGTCATTTCACCAAAACACTTCTGTTAGTGTTGGTTTGTAAACAGCAAAAACGCTGGAATCGGAATTTTTGTTCCGGAATTTTTTTTTTTTTTTTTTTTCCAAATATTTACTGCTTGGTTTTACCTGGATACTGAAGACGGACCAAGTAGAAGCAGAGACTCTGTGCCACCGTAGGTTATTGACTGAAGATGGTTTTTAAAATGGAGTTGGTGAGTGTCAACGGTTGCCGTGGCTTTGTAATGCTGCTGCTGTCAGCTAGAGTTACTAAACTCCAATCGCTGCCTGTGTTGTACTGCAGTACTTGTTTTAAATACTCTGTTTCCAGTGAATTATTTATATCCTTGACTCATATTTTGCCTTTTTTTCCCCAGTGTCTTCACTGTTTATTAGTTGCGTTGTAGTTGGCACTGTGTCATAATAAGTGCCATCTCAGAGTATTGTAAATCTTATTCAAGTTCACGGTTTAACATCAGGCAGCGTCGCCCCCTGGTGGCTGTGTGCGTTGTCCCATAGCTCATTTGAGTTTGAGACATTAATGTTAGTCATTTAGTTTCTAACATGGCTACATTCTCATGTTTAGATGCTAATAGTAATTAGCATAATTGTGTTAGTCATTTAGTTTCTAACATGGCTGCATTCTCATGTTTAGTAATAAGCATAATTAGCAGTAACATTTTATTTGAAAATATCCACAAAAAGTGAATACTTTTGTAAATGTTAAAAGTACATAAATTATTTGTTCCTCCTGTTTTTCTCTGTCTGTGTTAACTGGCTTTTGCATGGCTGGTTTGATTAGAAATGGCTGTGTTTCAGTTGTGTGTTGTAGAGTTTACTGGACCTGAGGTCAGTGTGTTGATGTGGAGTCCATAGTTAACATGAAGTTGTTTGGTTTTTTTTATTCATTTTCACACTCACCTGTTCTTTTCTGCTCAGGTTGGGCTTGGAGGCCAAGAAGGAGGAGAACTTGGCTGACTGGTATTCTCAGGTGTGTACCATCAAGATTTTTATGACATTCATGACTCTTCCTACTGTTGTACCCAGTGTAACGTTGTGTCGTTGTTGTTGTTCTCCAGGTTATCACTAAAGCAGAGATGATCGAGTATTACGATGTCAGCGGCTGCTACGTGCTGCGACCCTGGTCCTACGCCATCTGGGAGTCCATCAAGGATTTCTTTGACCGGGAAATTAAAAAGATGGGAGTGGAGAACTGCTACTTCCCCATGTTTGTCTCTCAGGCTGCCCTGGAGAAGGAAAAGTCTCACATCGCAGACTTTGCTCCAGAGGTAAATTAAGACGGTGTCTTCTGGGACTAAACCGTTGGAAGAAACAGAAGTTTAGAAAAGATAATCAAAAACAATTCAGTGTTATTTCCTTTTCTAAGACAGCATTGATAAACGTTGATTTGTCTTCCATGTCAGGTTGCCTGGGTAACCCGGTCTGGAAAAACAGAGCTGGCAGAGCCCATTGCTGTCAGACCAACCAGTGAGACAGGTGTGAACATGAAAACACACACAATTCAAGACAGAATTATTACAACAAAATACATCATTCACCCAGCGATTTTTACACAAAGCAGGGAATTATTAGACCACAGTCTCTGAAGATTCTGAAAATCACAAATTTGTATGTCAACAGTATGTCAATGCAGTCGTTCCCAATTGCCATTTGTACCTATTTTATTTTATTTTGCTAATGTCAAAATATATTTACCACAAAATGTCAAATATATTTATTGACGCTGTCATTGGTCGACCTGATTGGCTGTGTTTACTTCACACTCGTCTTCGTCTCTTCTCAGTCATGTATCCAGCTTACGCAAAATGGGTCCAGTCCCACAGAGACCTGCCCATCAAACTGAACCAGTGGTGTAACGTTGTGGTCAGTGGGTTTTTCTTTGTTGTTTTGTTTTTAACTCCTTTTTTTTACTAATTGGTTTAAATGGGAATAATAATTACAGGCAGTTGTTGGAGGTTAAACCTGTCTTTTTTCTCCTCTGTCCCCCCTCCTCTCCCCCGCACCCTCACTCTCACCCCAGAGGTGGGAGTTTAAACACCCCCAACCCTTCTTGAGGACTCGTGAGTTCCTGTGGCAGGAAGGACATTCAGCGTTTGCCACAAGAGAGGAAGCAGTTGAAGAGGTGACAGAAGTTGAATTATGCTAGAAAATGTTGACATGATGAGTCTAAAACCTCAGTGGCGTGCCGTGTATTTCACACCAAAACGGACGCATTTAAAAAAAGCTGTCGTGCACAATACGGAGCATCACATGGTTGTCCTCTTAAATCCCTAAAGCTGATCAACTGTTGCCCGGTAAATAGGTGATGCAGATCCTGGAGCTCTACGCCAGGGTGTACGAAGAGCTGCTGGCCATCCCCGTGGTCAGGGGACGGAAGACAGAGAAGGAGAAGTTTGCAGGAGGAGATTACACCACCACTGTGGAGGCTTTCATCTCTGCAAGTGGAAGAGCTATCCAGGTTCTCTGCCCCCCCATGAATTACAAACTGTAATGTTTTTAAAGAAAAATCAAGTCATCTCACCTCTGGCGTTTCTTCTTCAGGGAGCTACGTCCCACCATCTGGGTCAGAACTTCTCCAAGATGTTTGAGATCATCTTTGAGGATCCAAAGAAACCTGGTGAGAAGGAGTATGCCCACCAAAACTCCTGGGGAATCACAACCAGGACCATCGGTGTCCTCACCATGATCCACGGAGACAACATGGGACTGGTGCTGCCCCCTAGGGTCGCCTGCCTTCAGGTACAGCCCCAAACTTTCCCACACAGAGACAACAAAATAAATGTCTGTCAGGTTTCAAGGAAAGCAGAACAAACGACAAACACACAGAAAAATAACAAAACCTTAAATGTGTGTTCCTCTGCAGGTTGTCATCATTCCATGTGGAATCACTGCCTCCTTACCAGAGGAGGACAAGGAGGCGCTGTTAACCCAGTGTGGCAAATACCTGAAGAAGCTGCAGGAGGCGGGCGTCAGGGTGAAGTCTGACCTCCGAGAGAACTACTCCCCAGGATGGAAGTTCAACCACTGGGAACTCAAGGTCAGTAATGGCATAAAAAAAATCACTGATGGGTGTCACATGTCATGTAAATCTTTGGAATAATCACTGGACCTCATTATTTGTGTTCTACAGGGAGTTCCAATTCGACTCGAAGTGGGGCCCAAAGACATGCAGCAGCGCCAGTGTGTGGCCGTGCGCAGAGACACCGGTGCAAAAATAACAATCCCAGAGGCAGAGGTGGAGACGAAGCTGCCCATCATGCTGGAGGACATCCAGACCAACCTGTACAAAAAGTAAGAAAGATAAGACTAGATTTTTGTGACTTTTCTACCGTAGAGTCTCTAATAGACAGAAATGTTTTTTGTTTTTTTTCCTAGGGCTTCAGACGACCTCACGACTCACATGGTGGCTGCACACTCCATGGAAGAGTTCCAGAAAGAGTTGGACCAGGGCAAGGTGAGTGACACACAGACAAATACTCCACATGCAGTATGTGTTTAAGATTTTTTTTTCTTTTCTCCGCCAGAGTGAATTAATAATGTTGTTGTTCTGCTGCACAGATCGTCCAGATCCCGTTCTGCGGAGATATTCCCTGTGAGGACTCTATCAAGAAAATCACCACGAGGTAAATGTGACGTCACCTACAGAGTCTCTAGCCCTTTTACGTCAGAGGGTCCATCAGATATGTAGTGGGTAAATATGAGCATTAATCCAGAGAGTGGAAGAGGCATCACTGCTGTGACAGGTCACAGTGACTCACTGCCTGGTGATGGTATCGACTTCAGGAGGAGTCAGATTAGACGGTGTTTGTGCAAGAGCTGGATATGTAAAGTTTTTAAAGTTTTATTTTCTTGTCGTGTTTTAAGAGGTGTAAAAATAGCAACAGTCTAAATATAAATAAAAGTTGACTTTGCAACAAAAGAATATGATGGAACGGAAAATGAAAATACATTTCAGCAAGTTGTCTTCATTCCTCCGGTATTTAAATAAATGCTTCAGAGATTTCCTGATGCTGCACATTTGTTTCTACATATTAAAAAAAAAAGACATTCGTCATCACTTGTTTTAAATGTTTGGTTTTTTTTCTTCTTTAAAAATCAGGGACCAGGACCTGGAGGCTGGAGCTCCATCCATGGGAGCAAAGGGTCTCTGTATCCCCTTCTCCCCACTGAAGACCCTGCAGCCTGGGCAGGCGTGCATCAACTGCCAGAAGCCTGCACAGTTCTACACCATGTTTGGAAGAAGCTACTAAAATCCTGATTGACCTTTGACCGTCGTAGTTTAAAGGGCTTTCTTCATCCCCCCTGTGTTCATTCATCCTATCCTTATACAGTAGACCATAAGACCACCAGATCTGTGGGAGTGCCCTTGTGTTTTTCTTTATTCTGTTTCAGTGAATCTGAAAATCCATAGAAATAACTATAAATAATAATAGTCATTTCTCAAGTCAATGAATGACGTTTAAAAGCAACTGCTACATTTGGAAATGTTCTTTTTTACTATTATTATTTTTATGGCCTTACTAAAAATTCTGTATCATGAAATGTTAAACCTTAAACCCATGTTTCAGTGATCATGTTGTGTCATACATCAGTGTTTCTGTCAACAGCATTAATGAGTGTGTTCGCCCTCTGTGACATCTGGTAAAAACCTAACAAGCACTCATGGGGGGGAGTTAGGGAGGGGGAGGGTGCTCTGTCACGTGAACAGTACTGTGCACATCTCCAGTCCCTTGTTTCTCAGCCAAACTCTCTCAGGAATCTGCCAGTAGTCAGGTGTGTTGGTGGCTGTTGTCACACCAGCACACGCTGCGCTCTGTTGAACTCTTCATGCTGCGCGGCCCGACGATGAAAACACCCAACAAAGCCAGCTGCGAAGATTGGCTACGTACATGTAGCCTTATGTCAGTCTCTGATGAAAGAACTTACCAACTTGTCTAATAATAAAAAAAATAAAAATGAAAAGCAATAAAAAAGAAAACTGTTTTGTTGCTTTTTCTAGTTTTGTCACATCTTTCACCAAAGTTTTTACTGATGTGCAATTCAAGTGACCACCACAAAATAAAAATGAAAAGCAATAAAAAAAACTGTTTTGTCGCTTTTTCTAGTTTTGTCAAATCTTTCACCAAAGTTTTTACTGATGTCCAATTCAAGTGACCACCAGAGATGTTCATTTATTTACTTTTTTCAAATGTCCCTTTTTCAGTTTCCATTTAGTTTCACTGTTTATTCTGTGTATGCCAGGGACCCTAAACTCTTGGCCCGGGGGTCATTTCTGGGCCATGACACTCTAGCATCTGGCCACACTTGAGATGTCATCTTTTGTTTTAGTTTTTTATGTAATAAATTGCTTTAACTTGGTCATTTAAGAAGAAAAAAATACTTTCAGTTGCTGTAGTTTTATACGCTAAACTATTTGTTAGCACTAGCAGTTAGCAGTTACGTCAGCACAGGCCTACACTGTCGAGCTAAGTGTGGTAAACTAAGAAAAGATATTTATTCCTAATGAGGTTACAGGAGTACTTATTGACCAAAACCACAGTGTACAAAGGAGTACTAGTACACCTTGTACCTTTATCTTAATGGGGATACGATTCTTTTGTGTTCCAGTAGATGGAGTCCAAGTACCAGCAGCGGTACACGTACCATAGTTTAGGCACTATTGTAGTAAACTACCTCTGCCTACGTGGTGACGTAGTCGTGTTCTCAAACTACTCTCCGACCCTGGAGTTCAGAGTTTTGGCCTCAGCTGTTTTGGATCACTTGTCTCCAGGTCCAGACCTGAGTCTGGTCTAGAGACGACTCCTCAGCGGTGGTGTAGAGTCCAGGGTGTGGTTCAGGGCTCTGGTGACTTTCATCATTATGAGACGTCAGACGTCAGACGTCCCAGTCATTTGATAGCACTCAGATAATGTATTCTTCTTCTGCAGGGACTGGGGGAGAAGTCAGGGCCAGTTCAGATGCAGATGTTACTTGTATGGATTTTCTGTCTGTTTCCACATATTTGCAAACAACGTTTCAATCTCTGCTGCATGAATTTGAACCGCACTGACTTCCTTTGATCGGATTACCACCGCTGCATATTGAACTGTAAACATATGCCATATATTACGTGACATCTTGGAACTCTAAACACAAACTTCTGATTGAAGCTGTGTTTTTTTTCTTGTAGCAGACAAAGCCCAGGCTCAGTGCCAAAAAATATCAAAAAAATACATCTCGAACAGACTGAACAGACTGAGTATTAAATACATCATAATTACATCAGTTAGTCACAAAGGCTGAGGACAAATGTTTGCAACAGTCAGACAATTTTAACAAACATCTTTAAATACACATTAACGTGAATCCAACATATTGTAGTTAAATGTGTCCATTGTTCAATTTGTTCTGCATCCTGGTCTACTGATGCAATATATACAGTAATACATACTGTATATAAATGATCTTACATGAACCTTTGTATTATTTGAATAGATTACTGATCAATATAAAAAAAGAAACAAAAAAAATAGAATTCACAAATTTAAAACAATACAGATCTTCCATAGCTGAAGTTTATGGAAAAAAAGGTTTATCACAATTCCATCCAAGTTATCAGAATAAAGTCATAAGTTTACAACAATCAGATCATACACTCACCAGATTAAAGTCGTACATTAACAACATTTAAGTCATTGGTGTCAGACATTAGCGTCACATCGGCATCACAAACTTTAAAAGACGTCTGTCATTTTTATTTTTATATTTATACTAATATTATAACTCTATTCTCGTAAATTCACGACTCGTTATTTAATTTTCAAAAAAAAAGGTGAAATGTACTTCTACTCACTAATATGTTTTTGTTTTTTTCTATTTACATTTTTAATCTTTAATCTTGCAGCGTGTTCTACTGCCGTGGTTTACGGTGAAGGTGGTTTAACCTGAACACATTCGCCATCTTTGTTCTACCGTGAAATCCTGTAACGGTTCTTCCTTTGTCACCTGTTCTTTACTGTGTTCTCATTGTGTCATGTTGAAGATCGGTTCTTGTCACTGTTCTCTCAGTCCTTTCTTTATTCTTCCGTTCTTTATCCGCTTACATTACCTGTATCCTAACAATGTACACAGCTATTCAATAAAACAGTATGACGTGTACTGTGTACTGTATATATATAATCTTTATGAATACACACGAAAGTGTCACAGTGAAATCAAACGTATGATAGCTCCACGATGATTTGTGCTGGTTTGTGCTGCATTTACCAGCTTTTTTTTTAAAAAAAAACAAACTTTTTTTTATTCCGTTTTTTTTTCTGTTATTTCTTGACGTGTCCTTGTGTTTTTTCTGCCATTTGTATGGGATTATCTATGAGAAACTCTAGACCTGGTTGTCTGGAAAAAATAGCAAAATATATAGAAATACGAAAAAATTCTGTTGTCATTTGACTGGAGGACACATGATGGCACCAGAGCTCGATGGTCTTTGACCTGACAGTCTCACACTGGAGTCTTGGGGCCACTTCCAGCCCCTGACCAACACATATAATGATGACGTTTTGCCCTTGAGGGGATGTTTTTTTATTTATTCAATTGAAATTCTTTGTTGTTGTTGTTGTTGTTGTCTGTAGTGGTGGTTGTTTTTGTTATTACGTCCTCTGCGTCGGTGCATTTCTACTTATGAAACAGCAGTGGTTCTTGAATTAAGGCAGGATTCCTGATGGAAGGTGTTAAATATCTGCGTGACTCAGTCAACAACCTGAGAGCTGATCAGGTCTGACTGCAGATTTTAATTCGATCGATTTTTCTTGACTTTGCTTAAACTTCTGCAAACTAAGTTTCAGGCTGCTGCATGAATACACATTATACTACTGACCTGGGACTGTCTGTGTGTGTGTGTACGTGTGTGTGTGTTTCCTCCTGGTTATTTCATTACATTACCTTTATGTTTTCTGCACAACACCACTTTCCATCAAATTTCCAGATTCATTCCAGCCAGAGTGGCTTCACAGTTATATAATTACATATAACACTGACAAGTATTAGATACAAATTTCTACAAACCAATACAAGTATTTTAATGAGGACAGTAAATAGGTTTTTATTTTCTTCTCATTAACTGAAGGCAAATTGTATTCCAAATAAAAAACAAAATGTTCATCTTTAAAGTTAGAAAATCACAGCAGTGAATGAAGCATCTGTCACTGGATTGGTACTAGTTAGAAAATCACAGCAGTGAATGAAGTATCTGTCACTGGATTGGTACGTGTTTTTGGATACAAGTATGAGTACTAGGTACTAAGAGCAAGTAACAGTACTGGTATTGGTATTGGTGGACCACTACTTCAAAGTGTGTTTAATTTTTTAACTGAAATACTGTGTGAGTATATGCCAGTGACTGCTGTATACAGTACTCTTATATGTTAAATACTTGAAAAATACATATGTAGAATACTAACAGTATTTGTTTTTCCACAGATCTCCTGGAGAATGAATATCATTGGATTACTTCGTCATTGAATCTGTGCGCTCAGCAGACACTCACTTTAATAAACACAATCAAATACTACAGTACTGTATATTCATCCGTGACTACACTGTTGTCCGCTGTCTCCAACGAGACCCACAGAGTGAGTTTGCAGATCCCTCGACTACAGCGGGGAGAAGAATAATCAAATGGTGGAATGTCGTCCATCTGTAATCTGTGTTCCCTAAAAAGGTTTACATCAAAGAGAGGAGATTAACAATGACCGAGTTAAAACGGCGACGGTGGAAAATGCGTTCCATACGATTGGACGACTACAATCAGAAAGTGAAGTTTGAAAGTAATAACACATGAGCTGACAACAGCAATATTATGAAATTCTTTGCTGGCCAAACAAGGGCTTTTCTTTTGAAGCCACCGTCTGCAAAACAAATGCTTCTGAGAGCAGAAAAGTTTTCCTCGGATTCAAGTCAGAGTCCAAGGCCGGGCCGCTGCACTGAATTCAAAGCTGCACTTAAACACTGAATGCTAAAATTCAACAGCGATGGAAAAGTTTTTGCAGCGGTTGTCACTCCGGTGGTTGACTTTGGTGTGGCGAAAAATGTATTTATATATATATATATTTATAACTGACTTTGATGCAGCTTTTTGGAATATTCCTTTTGACGCAGAAGACAAACATATTTAACCAACATCTGGTCGTAGCTGGTGAATCCAAAAACATCAGATCAGAGTATACACTTTCTCTTTCTTTTCTTTTTTCTTGTACTGCCACACGTACTACGTACTGTGTAAACTACTGCATACAAAGCCCTGTTTATCTGACAGTGGCTGTGGCTGTGGCTGCAGGCGTTAGCAGATAGTATCTGAGCACATGTGCGTCTGCATGTGTTTGTTCCTCTTTCATTAGCTGCTAGGCGTGTATAACAGCATCACAATGCTGATTTACATGGTCAATGATGTCCATTAACAACTTACCTGTGGGGGGTGCACTGAGTAATGCAGTACAGTCTTGTACTACACAAATTTCAGAATATATATATTTTTTTACAAAACTCAAAAACAAACTAAATATATATGTATGTGTATAAACATATATATTTACATATATATATCTATATTATAGATAAATATTCATTAATTTTTTTTTTTTTTTTTTTAGAAAAGTACAAAAGAAATCTGTTGCCCACCTGTTCTGATCTCCAGTTGAAGAAGACAGCGACACTATGTTGTTTTACTATAGGTTTGTAGAAAACTGAACATTTTGCAACTTTTGAATAAATTCTCAGCCCAATGTTCCTCAGTTCCACAGATGCAAAAGCAGCCGCACGATTGGTCCATTCCTGGATATTACATAAAAAAAAAAAACTGGCAGGGATCCAATGTAAAATAGTCTGAAGAGTCACATGCGGCTCAGGAACCACAGGTTGCAGACACTGAAACTTTTGTGTAATTCAGTTGTAACTATGGTCTCCAGGTAATGAAATCTCCAATCCTTATAAACGTAGAGTGACATCATGACCTGCTTCCCTCGAACTTTGACCTCCCAGGGGGAAGATTGAAAAAAAAAAGTTATATAAATTTTCAATAACTGTGTCCGACTGATAGAATATATGTAGTAAACTGGTCTCCATAAATCATCCATCTGATACATGGACACATATATTCCTGTCTGGAGTTCAGGGGCCTCAGCATCTCATCCTGTGTTCTATGATGAATCAAGAGGCTTCGGAACGGAACATTTTCTTTTTAATTTAAAACAAGAGGTTCATTTATGTGTTTATCATGCACTTCCTGTCATTTCTGCAGCCTGAGGAAAAGTTATTTAGTTTTTTTTTTTTCATGGTACCATCTCTTTTTTACATCATCTTTATTGTATAAGATAAAGCCTCTTCTTCTAATCTCCAGGCAGCAGCAGCGAGGCAGTTATGACTGGGTGGAGGGGAACGCTGCGTGTCCTGCTCCGAGGCACATCGCCTCAGATGTTTCACAAACTTGAACCTGTTGAATTATAATCACAGGCTTTCTTCTTTATCTTCTTCCTGCAGGCAAAAGCTAAATAAAATATCAATGGTTCGCTTATACTGGGCCTGGTTCTGCATCGAAGGGAACTCACATGCATTTGCCAGCTGCTGAAGTCGCTATCGACGGAGTTTTAATGTGATGATCAGAGCATGTTATTGTTCAACAACCTGTTCTTCTATGGTGTAAAAATCACAAATCAAGTGTTTGTGTCAGACTTTACAATTTTCAGGAATTCAGCAAAAAAAATTAACACACCATTTAACACTTCAGGAAGAAAAGGTTTCCATCAGAGAATTTGTTTTGTGCCATATCACAGCCTAACAATGTGTACTAGTCTAGTACACATTTGATATGATGTTTATGGGCCAAATATAATTACACTGTGGGCCAGATTTGGCCCCCGGGCCTGAGTTTGACACCAAGGACTGGAATTAATTTTTTTCAAACGTTCATTCAGCTTTTGTAAACAAAACAAACAAAACAATTGTTTCAAAGCTTCAATAATTTCAGCTTTTGTAAACAAAACAAACAAACAAAAAAAGTTGTTTCAAAGTTTTAATAACAAGTCCAAGTTTCCATTGAAGGTTGGTTTACAACTGAATGCTTTGCTACAATTTCAAAATTGTTCAACTGAATGCTTTGCTACAATTTCAAAATTATTCATTTTTTTAATTCTCAAAAAGCTCAACTTGACAAATATATGAATATAAAATGTTTCAAAGATGATGTTTTCACCAGAGAGTTGTGTCCTTTCAAGTTTTATCCATCAAAATCAGACAATAAAAACATCTGTCTTTGGACTTTATCCATCAAAATCAGACGATAAAATCATCTGGTCTTTGGACTTTTTTTTTTGTTACTTACCCGTCACATATACCAGTCACATTAGCGCACTCTTGTGGACATTTTTACCTAATAATGAGTTCTTAGCGCAGCAGGAGTGATGACTCCTGGATTTGTGTTGAGCCGCAGCAGTACGTTTGTGAGGTGTAAATAATCAGATCGCTGTCAGGCGACATTAACTGAACAGAACCAGTGTGACTGTGATCATTAACGCCTGTGATTTTCCTAATAAAACACAACCAGTGTCTGCAGCTGCTCGGCACGCAACACATCAACACATCAACACCAAATAACGGCTGAGGCAGGAGTGACGACGTAGACGTGGGTGAGAGACAGCTGCACAGTTAGGAACCAGGCTCAGGAAAACACACGGCAAACACTGAGTTATTCAGCACTGGAGTCGGAGGCAAATTTCCCTGTGGGCCTTTATAAGGTTTATTGTATCGTATTTTATTGTATCACACTGTACACACACACACACACACACACGCACACACACACACTTTTTATTTGTTTATTTGTTTGTCTGTTTTTTAAAGACTCTCTGTCAGGGAACGTGTTTCTCAAGATGAAGAGTTACAAAAGAGACGGTTTCATCCATCCATCCATCCATCATCCATCAATCCATCCATCCATCATCCCTCCATCCATCCACCCATCTATCCATCCAACCATCCATCCCACCACCCACCCAACCAACCATCTATCCCCCCTTTTATTCATCCATCCCTCCATCCATCCACCCGTCCTTCCGTCCATCCATTCATCCATCTATCCATCTATCCCTCCATCCATCCACCCACCCATCCATCCATCCACCCATCCATCCATCCCACCACCCACCCAACCAACCATCTATCCCCCCTTTTATTCATCCATCCCTCCATCTATCCATCTATCCCTCCATCCATCCACCCGTCCATCCATCTACCATCCATCCATCCATCATCCCTCCATCCACCCGTCCATCCATCCATCTATCCCCCCTTTTATTCATCCATCCATCGATGCACCCGTCCATCCATCTTCCATCCATCCATCCATCATCCATCCACCCATCTATCCACCCTTTTATTCATCCATCCCTCCATCTATCCATCTATCCATCTATCCACCTATCCATCCATCCATCATCCATCCATCCATTCATCTATCCATCCAACCATTCATCCATCTATCCACACGTCCATCCATCCATCCAATACGTTTGTTTGTTTTTTCATTGCAGGACGTTGCTCTCACACAAAAAACAAACAAAAACAAAACAAAAAAATCCCATGTTTCCCTTTCTTGACTGTGACCTCTCTCTGGATCAGGTCTAAGACAAAAAGTCATGAACTCCACAGCTGCTCAAACAAACCCAAACTATGAGACTTAAAACCCAAAATAAAACCCAACTCTTAGTACGAACCCGGGGTTAATCCTTAACCATATCTTGACCTTTGTTGACCTTCATAAAAACCTTGCAGTAGTGGCCGGCTGCCCCTCCCTCTCTGTCTCTCTGTCTCTCTCGTTCCCTCCCCCCCCCCCCTCCCCCCCCCCCCCCCCC
>NC_024311.1:16180858-16193783 GCF_000523025.1 Cynoglossus semilaevis | reverse complement strand
CCATCCATCCATCCATCCATCCATCCATCCAATACGTTTGTTTGTTTTTTCATTGCAGGACGTTGCTCTCACACAAAAAACAAACAAAAACAAAACAAAAAAATCCCATGTTTCCCTTTCTTGACTGTGACCTCTCTCTGGATCAGGTCTAAGACAAAAAGTCATGAACTCCACAGCTGCTCAAACAAACCCAAACTATGAGACTTAAAACCCAAAATAAAACCCAACTCTTAGTACGAACCCGGGGTTAATCCTTAACCATATCTTGACCTTTGTTGACCTTCATAAAAACCTTGCAGTAGTGGCCGGCTGCCCCTCCCTCTCTGTCTCTCCGTCTCTCTCGTTCCCTCCCTCCCCCTCCTCCCCCCTCTCTCTCTCTGGTGGGTGGAGCCTCAGCTCTGTGCTGCTCACTGTGACTTTGTCAGTTTGTCAAACATAACGGACCAGGCTGTTGTGTCTGTTCTGTGCGTGTGTCTCTGACGAAGGGTCTCCTTGATGAACACAGCGGCTGTCGCCTTACAGAGAAGCAGCAGGTGGAGGACAGAGCGGCGAGGCAGAGGTGAGGGTGAGGGTGAGGGTGAAAAGTGGCTTTTCTCTCTCTCTCCAACTGTGTGTGTGTGTGTGTTACAGTCTGACAGGGAGGGGACACTTTACAGTGCACGGCATTATCTTATCGTCACCACGTTACATTGTTGTTTTTAAACTGTTGCTCGCGCTCGCACTGTACTTTTCTAAATATCAAAAACAGTGACGACGAACTGAACGGTTAAGTTTGGTCTGTGTGTGTGTGTGCGTGGCTGTTTGTCTACTGTTTATGTTTATGTTTATGTTTGTCTCTGGTTTTTTTTATTTATTTGAATTTAAAGGGACCGTCAGGCTGGACTTAATCAGCGGTTGCTGAGAGTCGGCTAGCACAGGCTAACGTCACAGTAGTACAGTACAGTCCGGTCTGGCAGCTCAAGAAAGCACAGAGACGACCCCTACGGGTCACTTTTAGTACGCCTACTCTCGCTAAAGTTAAACACCAGTCCACTCGATGCTGTTTTAGAACCTAACGTCTGCTTTGTTGGTGTGGTTTTGTTTCACAATACCATAGTTTCTATTTCTCCTACATGGTTATATGGTCCATAAACCACAAGGGTTACAATCAGAGGAATATCGTGACAACAAAATTACATTTTTACCGTAACCGTATTTTTAATGTTAAAAATTGAACTTTTGTCTGTTCTACTTAGACCTGTACAGTAGTTTTGATTGTCTGTGCTCGTCTGTAATATCACTGTGAAACTGTAATTTTTGTTAATTTTTACATGTAGAGTCTGTGTTAGACAATCATTTGGTCCTAAAAGAAGACAGAAAAAAAGTACATTTTCAGCAGTTTTAATCATAAAAAACCAGTATGTAGACCAATAGAAAAGCCTCGTGAAAATGCTTCCAAATCGTTAGGCACCTTGTAAACGTTCAAGTGAGACCAGGTTCAGTTTTTCCAAACTGAAAGCCTGTTGTTTCAGCCCCCCCCCCCCCCCCCCCCCCCGCCCTACTAAACACAGTTTCCCCCAATATCAGTGCCCGTGCCTGGTATATAGATGTGTTAATCTCACATAAGTATACAATACACAACAATGTGTGAGTACTCTAATATCTGTTGGCGTATTTCAAGAGCCCATAAACGTTATTGAATGGTGTTTTGTATGTGCATTACAGCGTTCTCATATTCTGCTGACATAAAAATGTCATAAAAAACTAATGTTGTGGTATTAAAGTAAAGCATAGACCAGTGATTCCAAACCACTGAACGCTGGCACGTTAGTGTGACTTGATCGATCATCAGATCTACCAAAGAAAATGATCAAAGAGCTGTCGAACAAGATATTTAAGTGTGGTTTTCTTCAATTCCTGTGAGTATGTCAGCGCTGTGTTCAACTAAATAGGACCAAGTTTCACACTGAGTAAATTGAATCTTGAATTTTATTAGGTATATTTTAATTACATTTGTGGTTGGTCATGAACCATGTGATATTTTTCTAATGTAAAATATGTGCTGTGGCTCAAGAAAGGTTGGGAAACACTGGCATAGACCATAGTGGTATAAACACAAATTCTAGAATTTCACATAGAGTATTTCATTGGTAAATATGTATGATAATAAGAGACAAAAGAGAAAGAAAAAAAACAAGCAATGGCATTATGTCCTTAACTTTAATCTTCTATATTCTGTTTTTTTAACGTAGATCACACCAAAGTGGTAAAATGATTGGTAAAGTGGGAAAAGTAGTTGGTCTCTTTGTTTAGACATCCCCGATGCTCTGCTGCATTATTCCAGCTCTTTGTGTTTTATATTTCATTAGCTGAGCTAGCTGCATGTCGCGTCACCTTCAATTATCCTCCCTGTCACCAGACCCGTGGTGAGTGTCTGCTGGCTCTGGTGGTTATAGGCTTCAGGGGACAGGTAATCAGGTCATAGTTAACCTGTCATCCTGTCAGACTGCAGAGAGCAGCCCGAGCCTGGGACAAAGAACTTCCCACTTCTTGACGTCTTAGCAGATATCCTCGATGTTACGGTGAAACCGCTCCATGGAAACTTGACTTGGCTTCACTCATTGGTCCAAATGATCACAGGTCAGTGTTACTGCACTACTGTGTGTGAGTCAAGAATGGATTTCACTTTATGTTTTTGTTCGGTGAAGTTGCAACACAGCGTTGACTAAAGCCTTCACTGGCCGATACGATCGCAAATCTTAAGGCATGACGCTGCTGTTTTCTATCCTAGATTTAAAATATAAGTTAAGACATGATGTTAAATATTTTTAACAGAAATATTGTAAAATTGGCATTTCCTTAAATTTTCTAAAATCATTTAAAAAAAATCATGATCGATGTTTGATGAAAAATTAAATAGTTAAAATATGAATATATTTCTAAAATTTGGTCCATCGACTCACTATTTAACATTTTATGATTTGAAATAAATGCCGAAAGTTTTTTTTTTGTAATTTGAAATTATTCTTGCGTGTTGACTATTTCATATTGGTAATTTCGGTAAGTACTACTATCTCATATAATATATCATAGAAAAATTCAAACAACACTGTCTAAGAATGTCAGAAAGTTGACTTCAGAACATCACGTTAAAATAGAGGTCATCAACATCTGCCGCGGCCTGCAGGATAAACAACTGCAGCTGGGATTTATTGATCCTTGATGTGAGTTTGACTGTTTAAATATAAAGCTGCCGAATTTCAGATTTTACTCCCCTCTGCTTTGCTACCTCACCCCATGGGTTGTTTTCATTTTTCTTTTTCCTTTTTTTTTTTTAAAGTGTGTCTACAATGAAAGGCTGTGTGGCAGTATGTCCACCCACCTGTCTCTGTCCCCTCTGGCTAATTTGGATGTGTCTGATACGTCTTTACATCTGCTGCAAAACGCTGTGTTGAGCCTCCGAGGCCCTCGGAAGCATCACACACCGTGCAGCTAACCACAGAGGTACGGCACAGTCACGCCGGAGGAGGAAGAATCACCTCCAGTGTGGAGGCTGTTTTGAACACACATCATTTGCATTGGCACTATAATGTTCCTGCAGCCTCAGAAAATGTGCCAGTTGTGTGACAACGCGTGGTACATGCGACAGCAGGTACCAAAACAACAAACGCTGACAAGTAGAATTACGAAAAGTTAAAGAGTTGGTATCGTCAGTTAGTTTTCCTAATCACGTTTCACTGGACTCAAACAAATATTGGGAAAAGTCCCTCTGTACCCGCCCTGGACCTTGGGGACATGGTGGACAATGATGTGAATGACTTCATCTGTTCTTTTCAGTATTATGCAGAGTACTTGCTGCTTTTGGTGCGCAGTTTGATCGTGCAGTAGTTCTGGTTCTCAGCTGTTAGCTGTAAAATCCGTAAATCAACTTCCCCCAAAAATCTCTAGACTAGCGAAATTGCTATCGCTAGCTAGCGATTCATGTTGAGGTTTTCTCCAACGGGTGACTGAGGACAGGCCGTACAGACAGGGTCTACACTGGTCAGGTGACCAGGGTCGTTACGATGTGAACTTTTTCTAAGATCACAGCTTGGGTTTCAGTTTTAAATAGACATAGTAAATAAAAAAACCAGAGCTGCCACCAGTATCATTACAGTCTTTTCACCACTTATCCACCCTGTTAGTTAGGGTGGTTAGAGGGCTCATACAGCCCACGTGTCCACAGTGGTATTTCCTTTTCTTGCTTGTTTCCTTAATGATAGAATATTTGCAGCCTTGTGGTGAACAGAAATAGCACCACTTGTGAACGACAGGCCTCTCTTTTTCTTTTTTCCTTTTTTTGCACCACGTGCTGAAGACACAGAGGCAGCACTGTGTAAGCGCGTTTTTATTAACAGCCTATTTGTCCTCCGTGACTGCAGGACTGACTTGTGTTTTTTTTTTTTTCTTCTCAATTACATGGTCAACTTTAGCAGCGTCCAGGCCAACGCGGGGAGCCTGCCTGTGGACTAATGCATTTCTCATCCGCTTTTATTAGCCGTGGCCGCGCTCGGCTAACGCAATCACATGCTGTGTCACTAGGAGCAGACGAGATGAGAGGTATCGCCAACTCTTCCCGCTGCGTTGGTGTGTGGTGTGCTTGTTAGCACCGTGTGCTGCTGAGAACGTCCAGAGCGATGTGATTACAGGGCGGCATAGTCTCGTTTTAGCTCCGTCTGCTGCACTTAAATCTTTGCGTTTTTACATTTGTACGACACACGTGGGAATTTAGCGCCGCTCTTCTGTCGGCCTGATAACATACAACGCACGTTATGTCAGTGTTGGTGAGATTATTATTTGTCCGTTGATGCCTTGATCACATCCGGGGACATTTGTTAGCAATTTTATGTGAACACTTGTTTCTATAGTGTTGTGACTGAAGCAGCCTGTACTCAGAGTGAAGAGGGCTCTTAAGAGCTGAAGACTGCGCTCATTCAGTCTCCAGGAAAAAAAAAAGAAGAAGAAGAAAAAAAAAGGGCTTCTATCTGGATCTAAACGAGATCTAAGGTGAATTCACCTTCACTGTGGATCCAAATGTGTCCATTTAAAACCAGACTGAATGTTTTTAATTGAATATTTATAATATATATATACATATAATATATGTATAGACATAGTATATATTATAGATAATCAGTTAGACACTCACTGTTATAATAATTTGAGTTTATTAACATTCTAAGCTTTTTCAGGTACTTTCTTAATACAGATAATGTGAATCTCCTCTCCTCTCTGCTCCTCTCGTCTCCCTACCCTCCCCTTCCCTCCCATCCCATCCCATCTTCTCTCCTCTCTCTCCCTCCTCTCTCCTCTCTGCTCCTCTCGTCTCCTTCCCTCCCCTTCCCTCCCCATCCTTCCCATCTTCTCTCCCTTCCTCTCCTCTCCTTTCGTCTTCTAACCGTTTCGTCTCCTCCCCTCCCCTCCATCCCATCTTCTCTCCTCTCTCCCCCTCCCCTCTCCTCTCTCTGTGGTTTCTGCTAATCTTCTCAACTTGAGAACTCTTCCGCTGCAGTAATCAGGCCTAAGCTGGTTCTTCCAGGGCAACCAAACTAAAAAACCTCGGGCTGGCTGCCGTCTGACTGTTGGGCCACACACCCACACGTTTGATGCTAAATATGCCGCAGAGGAGCTCAAAAATTACACTCAACAAACACAGAAATCAAATAAAACAATTTTCAAATATTATCCTTGCAGTCGACTTCCCCTGCGCTCGTATAAAACTGTCTTTGTTGCCTTTGGTAAATAGGTTTCCCTCAGTTCTGCCAACGCAAACGGTAATGTTGGATCACAAGCGGTGTGGCTTGGCTTAATTAAACTCAGGCTTGTTTTACTGAGATACAGTCCAGTGCAGAGAGACATTAGAGTCCTGTCACAGTTTCATCATCGACCCAAAACGTATATTTATATAGATGTTTTGTCTTTTTCCTGTAGAAAAAAATATAATAAATGTAACGGATCCCCTTGTTTTCCGTTTCATACTTGCAAAATTGGAACTTTTTAGACGTGTTTCTGAAATTCAGTTTAAATCTCTCTGGGATGTTCAGAAGGAGAAAACAAAAACCCCACGGTTCCCACGGTTACTTTTACTCCCAGCTCTGGCATATTTCGCTTTTTCAAATTTTTCAATCTTTCAAGTCACCAAACTTGTGGTTAACTGGTAAAATGGGTTGAATTATAATTGTTTTCATTATAAATTGTTGTTTGATCCAAATATATGAATTATAATTGTTTTCATTATAAATTAAAGTTGTTTGATCCAAATATGAACAGTATGTTTTAACAGCCTTGATTATTTATTTATTTTTTTCCCTCAAACCACACAATGAAAACATTTTCAAATGTGTTGTTTCACTTCACCAGGAGCATGAGAACAAACAACACACTGTTGATCATGGAATTATACATTTACTGCTTTGGTTTTTTACAACTTTGGTCGTGATTTCGTGCTGCTTTTCATTGACCAACAGCAGCATTTTATTCACGGCCTAATTATGTAGCATTTCTTCAACTTCACACAGAATCATTGACACACAATAAAATGTGCGCTCTACGTTAAACCTAGCCTAAATTTCCCGAAGGGAACTCCCGAGGGATTAATAAAGTGCTATCCATCCATCCATCCATCCATTCATCCATCCATCCATCCATCCATCCATTCATCCAACCATCCATCCATCCATCCATCCATCTATCCTTCCATCCATCCATGCTTGCATCCTTCCATCCTTCCATCCATCCATCCTTCCATCCATCCTTCCATCCATCCATCCTTCCATCCATCTATCCATCTATCCATCCATCCATCCTTCCATCCATCCATCCATCCATCCATCTATTTCACACCACAGACGAGCGGGATTCACACCGGCAATCCTTTGGCAACCAGCCTGACTCTCTAACTACTTGGCAATATTTATTGTATTTAATCAGTTTTTTATGCAATGTGTCGTAACCTTATATTTTATGGGTTATAATTTATCAAATGTAAGTTATAGTTTCATAGTTAGTGGTCAACGCTTTGGTCAGACTAAGGCCTGCTAAGGTGAAGGCAGGCGATGCCTTTTTTTTTTTCTGTTAAAAAGTGTTTCTGTGATTCCACCTTTAAGTGTGTGAGGAGGGCAGCTGGTGGTGCACGCTTTTGTCAGACTAAGGCCTGCTGAGGTGGAGGGAGGCGATGCTTTTTTTTTTTTCGGTTAAAAAGTGTTTCTGTGATTCCACCTTTAAGTGTGTGAGGAGGGCAGCTGTACCTTGTCTTGCTGTAGCTTGGTCGTGAATTCCACCGTAAACGGGTCGGCAGGAAAACTGTGCGATCCAAGCCGTCATTCGACAAATTTGCACCTTAGCCCCCAGAGGGCTGAGAAACTGCCGTGCTGATCTCAACTGAAGGATCTTAGTCTCATGCCAGAAAATCTGAGAGAAAGAAATAACCCTGAGCAAGAACGCAGGCAGATCACATTCATAACGCTGCTTTTCACTTCACAGGCCTACACCTTTATTTTACATGAAATTTTATTATTTGTTTTACGTTTAAAAACTTGTGTTGAAGCAGTTAGCATGTCTCAGGTCTTATTATAGACACTGGGACGTAAGCCGTGGAGAAATAACTAAAACAAATCTCCCAAACTTACACTAACACACCCAGACAGTGTGACGTGCTCCTGCATGTGTACGTTCAGTCCCTCAATACTCTCAACACACACCTGGAGCCGTTCTCTGTCCGTCAAAGCATCACTATACGTGTCATAGAAATTCAAAGTCATAACAGATCAACTGTCTCCTTGTTGATTTGACTCCAGACCGTGTATAATGGCGGCGGCTGCGTTTAGATAAATCCAAACCGCAGCCGCGATAGAGAATAGCGTGCATCTGGCTTGTAATACAATTAGGATGCGGTGCACGTGCGCACGCAGTTGGTGTGAAACGAATCCCTTCTAATGTCGTTAAATTAACTGCTTGCTGCTAGAGCTGTTGTTTTCTGTCGGGTTTTTTTTTTTTTTTTTGTGTCCGTGTCGTCTGGCAGGTCAACTGGAAACAGACCAATACACAGGTTAACAGTGCATGTACTGTGAATGTACGGAGTAGATTGAGTAGTATGTGTGTGTGTGTGTGTATTGCCTTTAGGACTAATCCATTGAGCGACGCTTAAACTCTGAACAGCTGCAGGTTTCAACGTTGGTCTTTAAAAGTTAATGGTTTCCTTCTTTAGGTTGTACAGAAGCTCTGAGGGGGAAAAAAAGAAAAAGAAAAACACACATCTATAGAAAGCCGTTGTGCCGCCCTACACTGTCAGTCTGTGTATTCTGAGATCTTATTTCCTTGGCTGACTGCCCAGAGTGTCTCTGCTGCAGTTGTCCTGCCTGACCTTATAGCATGAGGTCACGGTTTGTTCTACAGTTACACCCACTTCCTACCTTTACGTAGACAAATGAATTGTCTTGAAGGTCAAACGTTGAAATTTTAAGACTACATTTTATTGTTCCAGATGATTTTAGAGATACACAGATATCTTAGGTGAGGAGATACAGCCAGGCTTATGTTCCACTGAGCCTCCTACCATATATAAAAGCCATTTTGATGACACCGGTCTGCCAGTCTATAAGTGTAGCACGGCTGCAGAGTGAATGCATAAACCAGAAACCTGGACGAGGGCCGCGGCTGAACTCTGCTGGTCCTGTACAAACGCCAACTTGAAACAGAGTTCAGTGTTTACACAGTGATGTGAAAGGGAGAGGAGATAGTTGGGGAACGTGTGTACACACTGTATGTGTATGTGTATGTGTGTGTGTGTGAGGGGGGGGGAGTCAGGGGTGGAGGAACGGGTGCGGTGGGAAAGCGCCTGCAGGATTCTCAAGATAAAGGTTTTCAGATCTACTTACCGTCAACATTAAAAGGAAGATATTACTTTGCTGAAAGCACGGAATTTCAATGAGCGCAGGAACAAACACAAATGTTGAAGAATTCATTAGAATATCATTGAACGGATCAAAGGATTGGACCCAGGCTAGAGTTTTGTGGCTCAGCAAACTCTGACGAGCCGGAGTGTTGTAGAGACAGGTCGGCGTTTAACGGGGGTCTCAACCTACGGGAGCTGAGGGCCGCTGGTGCCCATGTTGTTTCAGTTATTGATCTTCAGTACAAGAATCCCCCCGTTATTTAATCCTTTGTAGTAACAGTGCAAATGAGTACAATTAATGAATGAACAAACAAAATAAAATAAACAAGCTAAATCAAATCATTATTGACATCTATGTGCTGGCTGGATTTTTGGGCTATAGGTGGTCCACAGCCATTAGTTTAAGACCACTGATATATTTGGAATTTTTCAAAAATATTTCTGAAAGATCACAGTGATGTAACTTGCTCAGAAAAAGTTGCTTTTTGACCAAAAACTAATTTACTAGTTACAATTTCTGGCTTTTGTCAACGAACGTTGTCCAAGGGGAAAAACAAACACAGGTCAAACCTGGGGCAGAACAAAAACGTTGGCACTAATTCTGCTAATTCAAAATTGTTTTTCTCTGTGGTGGAGGTAGAAATATTCAACCTCAGCTCCTGCCAAAAGAAACAATCTAAACTAGAGATCAGGTGTCAGAGAACTGGAGGATGGACGAGGTTAAATAAAGAACAGGTTGATGGTCCACTGCTGCCTTCGTTCACTTCACTTCATTTGACTAAAAGCCGCTTTCAATGTTTCTTGTTTACGTTTTTCCATGAATCTACTCGTCATTAATGACGAACAGACAGATTTATAGACACTCTATACATTTGTGGTCAGAGAAGGTACTTTTTTTTCGTCCAGTTTTTTGGCCAATAAATTCAGGACTTTAAACGCGTTGTAATGTTTAGTTTGACATCTGGGACATGGTCTGATCTCTTGACCAAATATCTCAAATGTTTTGTTCTCCACATTCGTCCCGGTCTGACACTTCACTGATGTTCATTAATGAGAGCTGAGAACAGATCTGAGGTCGAGGGTGTGGGCGAACAGCAGAAAGAGCCGTAAACTGAGCAAAATGAAGTGTTGAAGTGAAGTGTTGTGGCAGCAGCTGCAGATTAGAAGTTATTTCATCGTGTTGTCGCCACAGAGCTGGGGCCTTATGCTGCGAACTCAAAGTGCAGTTTGAAAACAAAAATATTTAGGCGAGATAATCGTCTTCCACCACAGTCCCAGAGCGGTACTGCGCCTGCTGGAGCCTTTTCTCTTTCTATTAAAAGAAACACAGAAGAAAAGGAGTCAGTGAAGAGCGCTCACCTCGAGACCACCTATTGTGTTTTTGAACGGAGAGACCAGAGCTCAGAAGGAAGGACATATTTTTACAGGGCAGCTTGCGTTTCGATCTGCGTTGCAGTCATGACATCAGTGTCTCTGCGTTGAGACAGGAAAATCTTATCCCGCCGTCATAAAAGCAACACAATAATGAAATGACATCACAGTGGGCCAGTAATTAAATGAACAGACTGCTGTCTTGGAGGTTTTTTTTTTTTTTTTTACAAGGCTGGGAGATTGTGAGTAACATTGCAGCAGGCGGGAGAATAGAATGACGGTTAATGAATGCGGAGCTGAAAGTACAGCGTGTTCAGTGTGAAATTCACACGTTGGTCATCGAAACCCTTTATTATTCTATTCATTTGTATAAAAAAGATCGGTTAATGTCTGTTTATGGTGTCTATTGTTTTTATTAACAGACATTAAATTAGTTCATCAGTAGGACGTCGATCTGAGTTCAGCAAATACCGACCGATCTGCCGGGTCTTGACACGCGGCGGCCGGATTTTAGTTGTTACGTTTCAGACAAAAACTCATCAGCTCAGTGACCTATAAAGTGGTAGAAGCCGGTGTCGATACTCACGCTGTGTGATAACGTCACGGATTCACGACCGTCGGCGCTCCTGCTGCGCCGCAGACAAACGACGGCAACAGCAGCACTTGGTTTCCTTGTTTCTGTCTTCCTGTCTGTGACGCCTCAAAGATAAACCTGTGACCCACCACAGTTGGAGTTGTTGGTGGAGGTTTTTGTAAGAATGTTCTAACTCATTTTCAAAGTAAAATCTATATTATTTTCTCGGTGTCGTGGTTTTACATCATCCTACTTTAAAAATATATATTTTTTAAATAAATCTGTTTGTCGGTCACACAAGCGTAAAGAAAATGGTGGCTCTTCACACAGGTAGACGTGATAGTGTGGGTGGTTTTTTATAAATATCCACAAGTGAATTGGAGCAAATTGTTCAGCGACTCATTTCCAGACTTTGTCAGATTATAAAACATCCAGAGATACAAAAAGTCATACAAAACTTCCCCTTTAAGGCCTCGAAGCATCGCTGTTTAAATTTAATGATGTCAATTCCCCAATATTACAGACACATTTTATCGTAAGTCGTAACAGACGAGAGAGTTATTGATGGATTCTCGAGCAAATGACCTTGAAATGTTCAAATGACCACCAGGACCCCTATGATCTACCATTTGACTGTTAAACGCTCAAATCTTTATGATTTTTACAGCTAAGGTGAAGAATTTATCAGATGAAAACACTGAACTGAGATGTTGTTACCGTTGGTCATTCAAGGACTCGCTCCGTGTCGCGAAGCTTCTATTAATTCCTGCTAATTCAAAGGTTGTTCATTGTCCCAGAGCGTCATTATTATAATAAAATGCTAATTACATTACTGGCACAATAAAACGGATGGAACTCTAAAAAACGGATAGAACTCTTTTATTTATTTTTTTTTTTTTTTTACATGAATTGTCATTTACTTTTTGTCACATCAAAGAAAACTCATTTTCACAGCCGGGGCCGTTGGGGTGGGGGGCTGTGGGGGGGGCTTGACTGTAAACAGGGACGTGTTAAACACTTGAGCCAGTAAACAAGGCTCTTCTCACTCCGTCTCCCTCAGGCCTCAGGTCCACAAATCCTGCCTGTTTACCATGAACACGTTTTCCTTAAGAACTAAGAAAAACCCTCAATTTATGAGGAGGACTTCAAAGAATGGCCAGGCCTGCTCAGGGAGGGGGAGGAGGAATCTTCTCTTGGTCGGCTTCGTGATGCCTTGAGCGCTCTCTCTCTCTCTCTCTCTCTCTCGCTCTCTTCGCCGATGGCTGCAATGCAAATAAGCTGCCGGGAGAAGAGGGATGAGATTGAATTAAAAGAAATGGAAGCAGAGACTTGTGAGCAGATGAGCCAAAGCTGCTGGAAAGGTAAAGATTCCAGTGACGGGAGATAATCTGTGTCATCAGTCCTCAACACTTTTGAAAACTGTGTTCGAGGAGGAACTCTTTAATCTTCTCGCGAGAATCTCCACCACGGCTGTTTCCACGCTGATAACCGGGATCAGCTTTGTGATCTACCAAAGTTATGTTCACAAAATCAGGGAGGGGGGATGAGGAGGACAGTGGTGTCTTTATACCACGTGTAGCAAGAGACTTGTTGGGTACCATGAGCTCCGAGCCTCATGGATTCACTGGTGGACCGAGTGAGTAGAGGTCGCGCTGGGGTCGGCGCAATTAGAGCTGAGCTCATGGTCTTTAATGAGGAGGGAAGATGAAAGGGAAGTTAATTACTGCGACCCCTTTGTGCTGGTAACAACCCGGTGGTGTTACGACCCTCAATGATTGACCTTCGCTGTTCCGAACTTCTGTTTATTTTTAAGGATGTAAGAAGTTTTTTTTTACACTATTTGTTAGTTTTTTTGGGCAGTTATTGCGGTCAGTAAACCAATGACCAAGAAGCCATGTGTAGACTCATTGAAGTTCTTTTTTTTTCCTTCATTTTGTGGCCTAGCCTAAATATAAGCTAATGCTAAGAAGGAGGAACCTTGTTTCTACAGCACACACTTTACAATGGTGTTAATATTAGCCTGTTTTGACTTGGTGGAATTGACCCGCAAAACTGTTTTTCCTTGATGT
>NC_024311.1:16176984-16180601 GCF_000523025.1 Cynoglossus semilaevis | reverse complement strand
TATATAGTATTCTCATTTAATTCTAAAATACTCCTCCAAGATTTCCTTTGTAGAATTTGTCTGATTTCACCGGATTACAGACTTGCAGATTGTTCCTGCCATTGTCATTTTTTTGCAGATGAAACCATCATTTACTTTGACGTTTAAGGAAGGTACTTGCCTGCTAATAAATTACATTACATGTGCTCACATTTTGACCGCCAGACAGGTCTGGAGGATTTACTATTGTTGCCAGAGCGAACAGGAAGTTGGCGTCGGGAGGAGTTCACTCCTTTGTTTAAACTGCGTCCAGAGCAGCTGTCATCGCTCTGTCATAATCAGTGTTCTTTTCTTACTTTTTCTGTAAAGTGCGCTGGCTGCAATTTGAGCGGATATCTGTGATGGTGATTCAAAAATGTTTTCGGAGTGAGGTCTTCAGATGTTGTCAGTTTACCGAGAGAAAAAGAAAGGATGGAAAGATGAACATCATGCACTTCATCAGCAACACCCTGTCGTATTTCAAACTCCCACTTTCTACTTTTCACACTCTCTCAGCTGCAGAGTACAGTCACTGTTCACAGGCTTCGCCCTCTGCAGACGGACTTTTAATTACTAAAGTGACTCAGCAGGATCCACACTTCTCATCACACACTAACACAGTTAACTCAGTCGCACAGAAACCTTAACTAGCAGAAGTTGAACTTTAAAGAGCTCCAGTCTGTAGTCCGTAACTGCTGACGTCTAACGGTGACATTACAGTGTGTAGAAACGGCTGTTGCTTTTTGCACAACAGACAGGATATAAACACTTTTCCCACTCTTCCAGCCGCCCACACTCCTTCTCGTTTCCTCTTTCTTCTTTGTTGGTTTGTCTGGTACATTTTTGAGGGCGGAGTCGTCCGGCTTTGTGTGCATAGTAAAGCTTCCACACTTTTTCGCTTGCCGTTTGAGCACAAAACACCTCTGCTTCCTGTGCAGGTGGTGAGACGAACAGAGTTGTAATGCTTGGTGACTTCATTGTTTTTTGTTTTTTTTCTTTTTTTTTCTTTTTTTTTCTTTTCGTTTTTTTAATTCATTATTCACATGTCGTGTAATGACAGCTGACCTATGGCTCTACTTGGATGACCAGCTGAATGGTTTTGGAGCGCAGCTCTTCTAACAACAGAACGCAGAATCATCCATTTTTAATTCAATCAACCATGAATGAATTAAAAATGAATATCTGAATCTTCACTCCAAGTCTGAGTCTTATCTTATCTTCCATTTTCCCTCCTCTGTTTTATTCATGCGTTCAAAAAGGCAGGAGTAGCAGATACTTCAAAGTATTGCTTCAAAAACCAATCGAAATATTACTCTGTTGTGGTCGGCCATGTTTTTTTTCTTCTTTATTTATATTTGCTAAAATGCATCTTATGCCATCTATTGGCTTATTACTTGCAATACTGCCACCTTCAGGACAAGTTTTCCTTCAAAAGACATTCCTATTAAGAGCAAAAGAAATAAGAATTAGAGCAAAGTGTTGTTTTACTGCAGATGAACACTGCCGTATATTTCCTGTCCTTATCATTACAATCTTTCTTTCCACTGAAGGTGTTAGCATAAATATAGTTCTGAAAAAAAACAAAAACATATTGTAGCAGTAAAGTTAAGATGTGAACTAATCAAAATGGAGTCACAAAAGGGGAAAAAAAAAAAAAACCCACTAAAATGAAGAGCCATTTCACAAACCAACCATGTTCCATTGTGCTATTGTATTAGCATAACATACATCTACACAAACCCATGCAATCCAACCTCGGAGAAGTGTTTCATAGACACACAAAGCGTGGTCACGCTTCCAGTGATCCACAGGAATTGGATTTCATGGGTGAAATAAAGAGGAGTGCATTTGTCTGTAAGGTTGGCTCCAGGAGCTTTGCACTTCCTGCTAAGGATACGTCCACAGGCAGCGTTTATTTCTCCAGTTAAACGGAGCTGTTGAGAAGGTCAGAGCGTGTGAAGATTAGAGAACAGCAGGGCTGGGTTTTTTCTTTTTTTCTTTGCAAATAATATAAACATTTGTATTTGGAAACTGCAGTAAAATGTATCAGTATTCTACAGACAACACTCACCTGTCAGTGTTCACTCTGAGTCAGTATGAAATACCTCTGCGCTCGTACTCATTGTTTCAGATTAGGTGTGACTTTTTCCTTTGATTGTTATGGAATTATAATGAATGTCAGAGCTCTGCAGACGTGTGCAGTTGGTAGCTGCACTCTGTCGACTCATCCCTCTGTGCTCTATTGATTTTCACGCCAGCCAGATAGAGTTTCTGCCATAGTAACATATTACATGTGCACCGATCAGAACAGCTTGTCTGGGAAGCGCATGCACAGGAGCACCGGCTCCAGTGTTACTGTACACAGGCCGGAGGCAGCCGGTGGTATTGACTCACATGGAGAAGACTGTCGTGTAGAAAAAAAAAAAAAAAAAACATTTATCAATGCATGTATTTGTATTTCATACCATTGTTTCCTCCTAAGTCTGCGCGACTGTGGCCTTACTTTGGTGAAAGAAAATGTAGCAGTAATTACTTAAAAAGTCGTTAAAGAAAAATGTTGTTAAAAGCAAATTGACAAAGTCAATAGTCAAATAGTCAGTATATTTATTCTATGTTTATATTGTGTTTTTTGTTCTTTTTTTTGTTTTGTTTTTTGTTACAACTGCAGCAGCTGCGTTGGGCATAAATAATGTTTTATTATTCTGTTTGGAACCTCACAGATAAACCTCACAGATAAAGGCGGTCAGAACAGGTTTCAGTGAAACAGAGTGTTTTACTGCTGCGTGAAACCTCACACATACACGTTCAAAAACAAACAAAAACACACACATATGTCTATGTTGATTTTATGTTTTCTGAGCGTTTCAGGTATATTACAGATGTAGCCAATCTTAATCTCTAATCTCACTGTAATCTAATTCCAAACCCAAGTCATGACATGAACGCTGTCTCCACAACAGCAGTATTTTTCTAAGAAAAGTCACACCAGGTACACACCAAACCAGCATAGACGCTAAACAAACAGAACAGGTTCACAATGACAACATATTCAATAGTGATAACTGCATTTTATTATTATTACTTTATTATAAAGATTTTTAATTTTAGGAAAAAAAAGTTTTTGGGTGTTCTCTGAACATTTTATAAATTTCATAGTTGATGAAAATAAAACGTCAAAAGTTGATGTTACTGAAAAAGTACAGACTCTAATCCAGCAGTTCCAGTGTCACAAGATTGACACATTTTTCCAATAAAATAACTTTATTGAAAATCTCTATTAACCCCTCAAGAGCAACAGTGCAAAACAGATTTTTTCTGTCAGTCTCCATCACCAGTTGGTGGGAAAAAAAATTAATCATTAGAAATGGGAGGAAAATGAGTTTCACGCATCATCCAATCTTTTAGATTGGAGAATCATAAATCCTCTTCTGTCTGTTAGAGATTATTCACAAACTGGACTTCAGCTCAGGTTCTGGTGAGGATCTCCAAGAGTCAGACAATAGCGTGCAGAAACCCAACTGTCTTTACATACAAGTTGGCTGTAAAACATTTAAAGATGGAGAGAGAGAAAAAAAATAGGATCAGTCTGGCCCCCCCCC
>NC_024311.1:16172048-16176598 GCF_000523025.1 Cynoglossus semilaevis | reverse complement strand
TAAAGCCGAGCTTCACCTCACACTCTGCCTTCTCCTTGATCAGATGAGATTAGCAAAGAGCTAAGGAGCTCTGGGGGGAGGCACAGGCTGAGGAGGGACACGGGGGAGGCAGGTGGACGCTCCTGCAGGGGGAGACAGCAGTGAGCGTAGTTGAATATGCTGGTACTGTTGACCAACTGTCGCCGTGGGAGAGTTTGGAGCCACTGACACAGGGTGTGTGATGATGGAGATCTTGATGGCAGGACGTTGGATTCCAGGAAAAACCAGTGTTGTTTTTTGTGTGTCAGAGTTTTTGTTTCTTGTTGGTCCGTTGACCTTTGGTGACACTGGCTCTTTTATGGTCTGTCTGTGGACAAGGGAATTAGCATTTACACATTTTAGACTGCGATGCCTGAGGTGAAACAGTGTAACGTATTTAATGTAGTGGAAAACAAATAAGAAATGTAATCCTCTTAGAAAGCTGCGTTGACGTCCTGGTGTTGTTTTTCTTTCTTTCTAAACAACTTCGTTTGGCAACGTAGATATTTGTCAAGCGATGCTCTCGTGAACACGTACACTCGTCTGATCTGTGTGTAAATATTGGCAGAGTATCATCACTGTTTGCGTAGTGAGGTCTCGATCGCGCTGGCATTGATTTGACTCTCTTTCACTCCTCTTTCAGCAAACCATGCCAAACTGTTACTGGAGTAGCAGAGCAGACAGCCGGACTGTGTGTTGACGATCATCTCTAAAACCCTGCCTGGACTCTGCCAGTTTTCCTTCTACAGCTTTTTTTTATTGGAAGTGCTTTCACAATGGGGAGGAAGAAGATCCAGATCACCCGGATCGTAGACGAGAGGAACAGACAGGTCAGTGTCCGCTGCTTATCCTGTCTGGTTACTGTGTCAGATGGACTGTTCTGGCATCATCTGCCAAAGAGTTTGTTACAAAACGCAGTGCATTTCTGATGCAGGAAAAACTCCGTATTTTTTAGATATTATAATCAGCTAAAAATACTTGTGATTTAAGAGCTTTTTTTCTGGATTATATGATGTTGATTTGATTTCTGTTACTATTTTTATTTTAATGTAGTACCAGCTTCCGTCCACAGCCTAAAAGCATGATATAGTGGGTCAATGACTGTTGGTCTGTATGTGTGAGATGGAGTTGTGAAAAGCAAACTTTTTTTCTGGGGACCCATATTTTAAAAGTCCCAAACCTTCACGGCCCAAGTCAATAGACATTATTCGTAAACTCCTGGGAAACACGATGAGAGACGACCCAAAAAAAATCTCTTGTGACCCACCTGAGGGCCGCGACCCATTCTTTGGGAAACAGTGCATTAGACAAGAGTCGGTGTTGACACTCTATCATGGTCCTGTAGTGATTTCTGTTACCTTAAAGCTCTAGCACATTCAGCAGCTGTGTCTCCCTATTGGACGCCAGGTTGATCTTCTTACCACCTGTAATCAACCCCCCCTTTTTTTATGTGTTTTAGAATCAGTTTATATTTCAGAAAATCACCATCTTAGTCATTGTAAAACGTTATAAAAAAAATCTAATAATATATAATTAGGCTGCTGTTCCTGATGAGTCCACCTGTACTACTGCAAAGACTTTAAACACTTTATGGAGTTACTGAAATACAGAACACTCTTAAGCGTCGTATCTTGTTTGAAGTGTATCTTTGTGTCTTTAGTGACTACAGTGAGTTTTCGCTGTATCCCCACTGGCAGTGATGTATATTCTCCAGTACCATCTGTGTACCGGCCCCTCTTTAAATAAAAAAAAAAACCCCAAAACTTAAATATTCCTTTAAGCCTCCAAAAATGTAACAGTAGTTTAACTTTCAAGGAAATTGTGTAATGAGATGCTTCGACCAAATTCCTGCACATCCCTTATAGCCTGTCTCTGTGGAACTCCAGCAGACTTTAGAAAGCTGTTTTGCTTCTGAGAGTGCAGCGGTCAGGGCTGGTGGCGAGGGCAGTAATTTGGGGTTAGCTGGGGCCTAAGGCACCCTGTCATTAGCAGGGTGGGTCAGTGTTAGGGACACACAGTGGCCCTCTCTCCTCACGGTCTGGTTGCTCAGCCACACTGCTGCCCACTGGAATCCCTCTCTGTCTGTCTCCTCTATATATATCACCTCCAGCAGCACAACAAATACCAGCCTGTCTGGAGGGAAGGAGAAGGCACTGGAAATAGGGATGTGGCTGGAAAATAAATATCTAGGATGGTGTTTATATTTGATGTTTGGTTGTCTTGGCCAGAGCATTTTTAGATAGACACTGCTCAAACTGTTGGGTGTGCACTATCGCTGGAGCCCGCCGTATATTTAGGTGCTTACACTCTATTTGGAGAAGATGGTTTGTTCTTGTTTTTTATCTGTCAAGCGCATCAAGGGGTTTAAGCTGTTTTTTCCTCTTTCTCAGACTCAGATCGCACCAGTTCACACTATGATTATATGGCGTTTTAGAGGCATGTGTCAACAGTAGACGAGGTATCAGCACGAAACATCTCAAGAAAGAGGAACAAGAAAGTACTTCTATGTATGTTCTACGAATCGACATGATTGGGTAACGTGGAGTTTAATGACGGACTTCTTATCTTCTTAACAGAAAAAACAAAAACAAAAAACCTAATAATTACCATTGATTTGTTAACTTTTCACAACTGTAAAACACAGACTTTCAACATGTCATATCCAGTCAGTCAGAGAAAGAGTTTTTGTTTCCGGAAATCATAAAATTCTATCTCAGTGCCCCAGAATTGTAGGGACATTTTTAGGGGATTGAACCTCAGGTTGGACACCTGGCTCACCAAGAGCAGGGCAGTTAGATGGATGATAGATGATGAGCTGACTGACACAGTTGCCCCATGAATTATGAGTAGACTGTAGACTGATATAAAATTTGGCCGCTAGTATATCATGTTTTTATGAACCTGTTCTGATGTGAGTGAAGGTTGTTTTTTCCATCATGAAAGAATCCAAATACACAGAATATTTTGTTCATTTTGCGTTTTTTTTTTGCATCATGAAAGAATCCAAATACATGAAAGATTTTGTTCATTTTGTGTTAAAACATTTGACCAGGATTATGGATTTAAATGATACAAATGCATATATGCGTGCCTGAAATACCAGCGCAGAGTCGAGCAGTCTGATGAGGAGGCTCCTTCTCTTCCTAACCTCTCTTCCAAGTTATGTTTATAGGATAATTTATACTTCCCCCTCAGTGAACTGCAACTTTTGGCAGGACACCAACCTAAACCACAGGAGAGAAAATGAAACTGGAAAAACAGTTTTTGGACAAACTGTGGATGGATTATACTTCCTCTGAGGAATGACTGTGTCCAGTTAGGTTAGAGAAAAGGTCGTGATGCTGTGGATTTAAGATGGGACGTGATCACGCAGGACGGTGGGAATAATGAATTTGTTAATTGAAGAAGTCATAGCAGTGCATCCATCGCTGAAAAATATACATTCGACATAGCGACTTGGAAATGATTCATTTTGATTACACTGACAGAAAAAGTTGAGCAAGAATCCAAAAAAAAAGATTAAAGAAGTTGCTTATCCCAAAATGAGTAACCTACAAGAAAACGTTTCGGTTTCTTTGAAAACAGGGCGTATTAGTAACGGCTCACTCCAAAACTGACAACCCAGAAATTTCCTGATTCACTACTGACACAATGGCAAGGTTGGAAATCTACATTTATTATTTTGTGTCATTTGACTGAACGGCAGCCTGGCATCCTCTTTTCTTCAACATTTTTTTTTTTTTTTTTCAAAAATGACCTTTTGATGTGCACATATAAACTGTGCAGTAGCCCGACTGTAGATGACTGTAAACCAGAGAAAGCGTGAGAAAAAGAAGAAGAAAGAAGGAAGGACGGGCTAAAATTCCCCTCGAGGTGTGAGATAGTGAGAGGAGGCTGCTTTGACATACAGCATGAGTCAGGATTCCAGAAGCTGTGAGTGAGGAAGACGAACCCAGATGAAAACAGTTGACTCACTGCGAGGAGTTAGCAACGTATACACACACACACACAGATGGAACAACAGCGTGATCGATGTATGACCTGTGTCAGCTCCCAACGCCGCATCATACGTTCGCTGTAAAATTGCATGTTGCGGGTTTGAAGTGTCATAATGCGAAACCACTGTTTGTTCAGAATCTCTCAGGGTTGGGTCGAGTGACAAACATGTAGACTTGAGAGTTACATCATGAATTCTTCTTCCATTTAAGGAAGGAGAAACAGGACCGCGTTGCTTTATCTGCCCACGTTTTCATCTCCTCAACAGTTGTCCGTTTCAGAAACGTTTCCCAGGTCTTGCCTCGCTCTGCTAGAGTTTTTGTTTCTGCACAGGCTTATTGATCTCTGTTCCCATTTTTCTTTTTTTTCCCCTTTTCAGTTTCTTGTATCTTGTGTCCTGAGAAGGAAATGAGAAGTGCCCCGTTGCTCCCTATCAGCCTTGAGTTACATCTGCTTCATATGATTTTTTTTTTTTAGCTCAGCCGTTTTCTTTGTCAAAAGGAATTTTCCCCATTTTTAACAAACAAAGATTGTTA
>NC_024311.1:16155162-16172002 GCF_000523025.1 Cynoglossus semilaevis | reverse complement strand
GTATTTTTAGGTTTAAGATTTAATTTGGGGGTTGGGGTTAGGATTAAGGCCGGGTTAGAGAAGGGATGAAGATTAGGTTGAGGAGATACATGAGGTGTATGTGTGGATGTATTTAGAAGTACAACATATATAAATTTAAAATCATATTTTATATCTGTTGACTAAGGGAATGGTTCCAGATAGATTTAAAGCTAATTGGCAGAAATGTGTTTGTATAATATTTACCATTAGTAGGTAAGTGTTGTACACAGGGTTTTTATTATGGAGTTTCTATTAAAGAAACAAACCCAGAGTTCCAAGACTTTCTGGCAATGTCATGTTAAGTGCAATACCACTGAGAACCAACAGGGGCGCAGGAAAACATATTCTCCCTTTACCTTGTTGGTGGTTGTTAAGTGCAATACCACTGAGAACCAATAGGGGCGCAGGAAAACATTGTTCTATATAAAAAAAAACTGATAGATTTTATAAATAAAAAAAAATACTGCAGATTTCTCTAGGTTAACTGACCTAAAATATAACCTCATATTTATATTACCTTATTTTATTGTTGTTATTGTTTTCATTTCTACATTTTATTTGTAAAAACTTGTCATGTTCCTTTTGCCTGAGTGTAGCGTTGACCTCTGGTCTGACTTCCCAGGTGACCTTCATGAAGAGGAAGTTTGGCCTGATGAAGAAGGCCTATGAGCTGAGCGTTCTGTGTGACTGTGAAATCGCCTTAATCATCTTCAACAGCTCCAACAAACTGTTTCAGTACGCCAGCACCGACATGGACAAAGTCCTGCTCAAATACACGGAGTACAACGAGCCCCACGAGAGCAGGACCAACTCGGACATTGTAGAGGTGAGTGGGCTGCTCCTCTAACGTAAATAAAATAATATTAAATGTTGGTTTTACAAAATCAGAGAATCACAGGCTGCTCAGGTCCAGCCCCTTTTTTTTATAACGTATCATCACCGTAAGATGGAGGGTTGAAAAGGAGAAGAGAAATAGCTAGAGTCACCAGAGCGTTGGCAGCGGCAGTTTCAGTTGCTGTGATGAAGCGACGTTAATGGCAAGGTCAGTAATGGCAAGGTCAGACCGGAGAGCTGGACACAAAGGTCAGACCGGAGAGTTGGACACAAAGGTCAGACCGGAGAGCTGGACACAAAGGTCAGACCGGAGAGTTGGACACAAAGGTCAGACCGGAGAGTTGGACACAAAGGTCAGACCGGAGAGTTGGACACAAAGGTCAGACCGGAGAGTTGGACACAAAGGTCAGACCGGAGAGTTGGACACAAAGGTCAGACCGGAGAGTTGGACACAAAGGTCAGACCGTAGAGCTGGACACAAAGGTAAGAACGTAGAGGTGGACACCAAGTGCAGCCACAGCCTGATGACCAGGGACAGAGAGACGGACTGGGGAACAAGCTCCAGGGGCAAGAACACACAGTGGTAAATACTGCTGGACATGAGGGGCATGTATTATGTAGTAGTAGTAGTAGTAGTAGTAGTAGTAGTAGTAGTAGTAGTAGTAGTAGTCATTAAAATAGGGCATCATGGAAGTGTCACATAATGATTAAAAACCAATTATGAGAAAAAAGTTTTTCATAAAATTATCCCATATAATTTATTACATTATTCAGATTAAAACCTGCTGTTATTCATTTTCTTCCAGTAATTAAATAAAACGATATCATAATGAAGAACCTTAATTTATCCTGAGTAATCACAATTAATTGTGAATTATAATTATAATTATAACTGTGTTTAATTGAGATTAATCATGATAAATTCCCAACTTCTTCTTCTTATTTTAACTATTATTTAACATTTATAATATCTTATTATCATATATATATATATATATCACAGAATTTAGACCAACATTCTAATCCAGTCTTATCAGACAGACAGCGACAGACTCCTCAGGTCTTACACTGTCTGTAATATTTACATTTATTTGCAGATACTTCATTTTGAACAGCAGCTAGTTAGCAGATCATAAAGCAGTTCAAATACAGTACACGTCGCTGCGAGTGTCTCTCCTGTAAAGACGCTACAGAGTCAGACCTACCAAATACACTATCAGCCCACTCCACTGCAGCAACATCTTGTAAAAATCCATCGCGGTGACGAGTTCCAGCTACTTTCTGCACCTCTGGGGCAACATGTGGGTCGAATATGTCCAGCATTACCCTGCTCTTTGGGACGGGACCAGGATTCTTTTTCTTGCACTGCCAGCCACATATTTGGCCAGCGTTTCTGCCAGCTCCTACGAACATGGTCCAAGTGCTGTAATCACATGGACATGATAGCGTCAGGACAGGTGCAGTCCAGCTGAAACCTGCTTCTCTGCTGCTGGAGAAACCCCCAAGTAAACTGGATTTACTTATTTTAAGATCTATCCCATTGTTTTTTAGGGGAAGGGCTTTTTTTTTGTTAACAAACGTGTGTTTTCTATCTGATTTCAAATGGAACGTAGATGCTGAACTAACCAAAATGGAATCCGTTTTCTTTCAAATGTATGATTCTCCTAAGGGGTTTAAAGTTTGATTTTTTTTTAATGTCTATTTGTGATCAAATTATAAACAATGATGTGCAAATCTCAGCCATGTGCCATTCAGGAATCACAACCACTGTGGTCTGAATCAAAACAAGCTGCTCTCAGTGGAGAATGCTGCTCGTTTTGGCCTGGGTTTAAGACATTAAGACCATTAAGATACGAGACTCTGAATCACCTGTCAGTTTGATTTTCTCGATCAATCTTCTATTTTTTACACTTGTGTTGCACTTTTTAAAGAACTTTAATGTCGTCTAGGAACAGCAGCACGTTGGCTGTAGCTGCGCTCTCCTCTACCTGACCCGTGTCCCTCTGACACTGACATAATTCAAGTGACCTGTGATTCTGTAGAGTAACACCATCCTGCCACAGATGAACAGGCAGCACAGACGCCCCTTATTCTAAGTCGTCCACCCGTGCTTTCAGGTCCTACATTGTACCGCCAGCAGTGTTGCATCATGGTCCCTGAGCAGTGCTCTCCTACCTATCGCAGCACGTAGCCACGGCCGCTGCCGTTAAAAATGAATGGTCACTGTGACTCACGTTCAGGCTGTTTATGTAACTACTAATGAGTGTGTTTGCCTGGCCGAGAGTCTGTACTTAACGCTCACACCCTCTTAATGTCTCTGCACAACGACACACATGCACAAACACACACACATTGAACAATTTGTAAAAAAAACACAAAGTTGGGGGTGCAGAGTTATTGACAAATTTCAAATTTCCATATTTTTTCTGCCACAGTGGTGGGGGTTTGAATTCTATTTTCTTTGTTTAATGAGAAAAAAATGGTTTGTAGGAGTTACAGTGTTTTATATGTCACCTTTCGGTTTGACAGCACTCCTATGTTCAAAAGTGGGTACTGCAGACACAGTTCAGGAACCTCTTACCCCAACTTCACCCTAACTCTAATCTGGGCCTAATTTCAATCCTAACTCTAAACTTAATCTTGATTGAGTGATGATTTCCAAAACAATATTATATTTACAAAATATCTACACTAGTAGCTATAAAACACACACAAACAAACAGCCATCTGCAAAGAAAGATAAACCTCTGAACTAAAATATATTTCCTACTTCCTGAAAATGATAGCGTCTCAACTGTGAGTGACACGCAATATTTTTCACACTTCATCCTCCCTCATTACAACCAGCTCTGTTTGTAAAGAACATGCTGGCCGCAGGAGCGTGACGGTAATCCTGCATAACATAATCACATCTGGCCTCTAGTTGTAAATCCCACACAGACACCTGTGTCGTTTTTTCGCGTGGCCATTAGCCAGGTCCATTTGCCTACACATGGGCCTGATTTGTTTATTTTTCCTCCACAAATGTCACGCAGACAGAATAAACTGGACAAAACAAAAGCTGCAAAGTAGAAAGCTGCACATTTACATATCGTCCACTTCATCTGCAACATGAGGGAATGGGATTTGACTATGTTCATAGTATTACACCACAGAGTGCAACAGACAACCATGTGTCGTGAGTGAGCAGGAGGAGCCTTGATGGTTGATGGTACATGATGTTTGTTGGCTGATAAATATGTCGGTGTCACACACACACAGACCGTAGTTACAGAGTAATATTGTGACCCAGAGTTTGGCTGTTTTGAATCCTCATAGTTACCAGTTGTTGTCTTTCACTCTGGAATAACAACACTAGACATTTATGTTGGTTGAATATCAAAACTGAAGCTCTTTAAAAAAAACATGTTGGTTGAATATCAAAACTGAAGCTCGAGAAGCTCGAGAAAAAACGAGAATTGCACAACTACTACAGTATTTACCCTTTAAAATGGGAAGGTCCATGACTCTTTTGTAAAGTTCCTCTTTTTACAGACTTTTTCTCCGTTCAAATATTCAGACATCACTGTGTTTATCAGCGACTCGGTCACAGCCGTGGATAAGCAACGATGTTTCAGTCTCAACTGAAGTCTGATTTTTTTTAAGTCTCTTCACCGTGGAGATCTACGACCATATGGAGGAGACAAAAGCCCTTTGAGATAAAACCAAAAAAAAAAAAAAAAAAAAGAGAGAGAGAGAGAGAGCCAAGAAGAGAGATTTTTTTTTTTTAATTTTTTTATAATATTCCACTTCCAGCAACTACAACTGGTCCCAACTGGTCAGCCAGTCCCACAAACAGATTACTTTTGTCATAATAATGAGACAGGTTTGTGTGCTACAGAGTTGAGTTTCAACAAAAACACAGCAGCTGTCCAAGGTATGCACTGGAGCCCTCTCAGCCCCGGCTCTCAGAGTGAGCGCGGAGATGAATGGGAACCATTAGAGGAGGGTCGGGCTGCAGCACACCACTGAGAGACTGACACTTTGCCATATAGCACAGCAGTTGCTATGGTTTAATTCAATATGATGGGTTGGGAAAATGTGTGTGTGTGTGTGTGAGAGAGCTGGGCTTATCTGCCATGTGTGTTGAATCACATCTCAAGAACTCTCGTGCCGGTGCTATTCTTAGCCTATAGGGCAAACACCCAACTGGAAAAGACTCACTCCAGGGAAATAGGCTGCTTTGCCTTATTTTGGACACAGCCCCAGTCGCAACCTTCACATGTTAAGATACTAAATACCTGCCGCTCCAGCTCGAGCGTGGTGGCAGCGATTCAAAGTTCTTTAGTAATCCACTCAAACCACTTTGACATTTGAGATAAAGTCGCACGCGAGCTCTCAGAACTCCCCAGAGAGAGAGAGACGTGGTGAGATAGTCTTCTGTTCTCAGACATGATGTAGTGGTTAGAACCAGCATCTGTGGAGCCACGTATAGATCTTTAGGTTCTTGGACCCCGGTACCTCAGATGCTCACTGTGTCCCCCCAGTGGCCCTGGAGGAAACGCTTCCTTTGTTAAGGAAGCTGGAGCTGCTCCACTTTAAAAGATAAAGCGTAAGGCTACCTGAGTCTGTCGTAAAACTGAACTGAAAATGAACGACATCACATGATTGGTAACAGCTGTTTTCTTGCTGGAAAATACTTAGCAGTGCTGCTCAGGTCAAAGTGAGTTCCTACATGACGTCCTGCAGTAGTGGAGGAGTCTCTTAACGCTGACAAACTAAAAACTCTTTATTTAAACTTGTTATCAGTTTATGTCTTTGCTTGTCGCCACTAAAACACTAGAGAAAACACTGAGCTCTCTGAATACAGCAGCGTAGGCCTTCACTGTAGGCTTCCACCACAAAGGAGAAATGTTTAGAAATGTTTATAAAAATGTTTATTTTTAAATGTTGTATTAATTGTGCATGGTATGTTTCAGATTTATTCAATTGAAAAAGTAAAAGTGAAAATATGAATTTTCCCCGCGTACCACTAAAGAGCGCGTACCACAGTTTGAGAACCACTGCTCTATATTATGTTATAATATTAATATGAAATGTCTCACTCTTCCTCTCTGAGCTCCAACACCAGATTTCTTTCCACTCCACAGTCCTTCTAGAACAACAGAGATGTGAAAGATACACGTTCTTTTGACTCCTCATTCGTCCAACTCAAATGTTCTCATTTAATGTTGAACTAAATGACATTTTTTGAATTCACTGACGGATAATTACCTTTTCACTTGTCATTGTGACTTAAAATCACCATAAACTCATCCACTCATAACTGACACACACTGTAGCCCAGTCTGCCGTCTCTTAATTAGACCAAACAAACGGAGGGTCCAGAAAACACGCAGCCGGAACAATGAAATGAGCAGCGAGATGTTTACTAGAGCGTGGGAAAGAGGGAGGGTCTTTGGTGTGTCTTCTCAAGTGGTCACCAGTTGTTGTGTTGGATTTAAGGCCTACGGTAAAAATAGACTGACATGTGTGTGTGTGTGTGAAGCCTCCATTAACTCGTCTGTGACTTCACTGGACATGTGCTGGACAGACAGACAGAGAGACAGAGAGACAGACAGTGGGCTGCTGTGTGTGTCTGTCAGTCTTGTGATGTGTGTGGTGTAATGAGGAGCGGGGGTGAGATGACGTGTAGGAAACAGAGGTGATGTCATGATGTCTGATGTCACTCTGGTTTCGATTTAATATCATTTAATTCGTAGCCGCAAACCAAAGCTCCAGGTGCCGCAGTCGAACATCCTTCAAAATCATTCGCACATTTTCTAAAACTCCCAAGGTCCCAAAATAAAAAAAATACCCATCAAACTCTAATTAGACCCAGTATTGTGTATGTCTTCATTGAGAAGTTGAATCCATAAGTTCACAGACGTCAACCGCTCCTTTCAGACATCGGTTCCTATCAGTCAGTTGAACACAGTGTTCATTCATATAGACTCTCATCTGCTTCACATCTGGATCATTATGTAAAAGATTGACACAATGTTCTATTCAAGAAGTTTTCAAACAAGTGATTAAGACCCTGAAGTCCTGAAGAAATGTTTGTTGATGTTATAAGTTTAGGAGAGTTCCCCCTTGTGGTTCACAGTCACTGGTCCATCTGCTACGGTTCATGTTTAGAACTAACACTGTTTATGTGTTGTTGTTTTTTTTAAACCAAAGTTTCCTCATGTCCTGTTGCAGAAACAGAAACTCGAGATTCATTTGAAGATTATTTTATAATAGACTTTTATACAGAGACAGTAATGTTAACGCAGCTGTTGGAAAGATTATATAAAAGCAATTCATATTTAAATATTATTTTCATTTTTCACTGAATCTCCAGATATTCAAGAACAAATGCTAACATTTGCCATTAAGAATTCTTAAACATGCCTAAAAATGAAGGTCAATTAAGGATTCTTAAACATGCCTAAAAATAAAGGTTAAATACATAAATAAACAGTAACAACTATTATCAAGACTCTGCCATCCATAAATAATTCAAACTATTTGCTTTTGTTTTCATTGCAATTTAAAAAAAATAAAGCATGTTTCTACAGTGAGATAAGATAAGAGACGTGTTGCTTTCTTATTACTAATCTCCAGAGAACTGCCATCCAACCATCCAGTCACAGGCCAACTTCTCTAAATTGCTTCATCTCGTGCACCCTGTGAACTTTTCGATTTTTTTTTTTTTCTCACTTTGGTTTTCCCTCGATCTGTCCACGATTACAGACGACTGAAAAACACAAGTGTACTGAGGGCGTGCTCTGTGTCGAGGCAGCCGTGACTGTGGGCATTCACTTTAATGTGACGTTGAACTGTTTGAACTTGGAACTAGAAACTATCGTCGACTGATGGACAGGAAACTGAATGCATTTACAGTGTTAGCTCAGAGGATAAACTGTCATTTCTACATTTTATCTTTGTCTAATAATTATTGAAAACCACAGTAGAAGACTTGAGCTGATATGTTCACTTTCTACTTCTCTTTTTTTTGTGTTGAGTGTTTTGGACATAGTGCTGTTTACGAAGCATGGGCAAACTAAGGCCCGGGGGCCAGATGTAGCCTGTACAGCTTTTTAATCTGGCCCGCCAAACTTTACCAAATTATATAATTTATTTATAATACCATTTTATTTCTACATTTTCCATGCAATTCCCACATTCCACCAATATATGGTGTAAAAAAATGATAAAAGCATTTTAGCCTTGCATGACTTTTACATGTCATTTATCTTAGTTCGCACGAAATCTCCTGACCCCCCCAGTCAAATGTTTGGACCAATTGTGGCCCGCGAGTCATAATGTTTGCCCACACCTGATCTACACTGTAGACTCTTGGCTTTGTTGAGTTTTTTTTTTCTTTGTTGATTCTCTTGTACACTACTGTAAACACTAAAGACAAAGTCTTCTCAGGACCTGCAGCGAAAAAAAAGGAAAGAAAGAAAGAAAGAGCAGCCTCTCTCTGGAGGAGCACTTCAGATCTTTTAACGTCCACATCCTGAGACCTTTCCTTTCGTGTGTCATGTCGTGTTGGCTGCCTCGCGGCTCCTTCGGTCGTTCAGTCTGTCAGAGCCTGAAGAGAACACACAGTCGGTACAGGAAGAGGAATTTGATCTGAAGAATAAATGCAGCTCTTTCACTTTAGTGAACGCAGAGACGACGTCAGGTCAGAGTCGTCTCAGAGTCGTCTCTAAATGTCCGGACTCGGCACCAGTGACGTTGCTATGACTTTTGTTAGCATGTTGTTATTCAGACAATTACATGTTTGACACACATGAACTGGAGCAGTGATTCAGTTTGTCATGTAAAAAAAAAAAACACCAATGTCTCTGTCGTAACAACATTAACAAAGAAATGTTTTTTCTATGAATTACCTTGTTTACAAAATGTTACTAAGCAGTGTTAAAAAAAGTTTTTTTTAATTTTAGCGCCCCCTAGGACTGTAGATAGGACTAACGTTGCTACCGTTACAACAGTAACAGCTGTTGGTTCAAAAACTGCGCTTTTTAATCGAAGAAAGAAAATAAATTTTAAAATCAGCACAACGTTCCAACTGTGGCACAAATAAAGAAAATATTACAAATTAAATTTAATTAATTTGATTTTCTGCACCCACCCTGCAATGGCTCCACGCCCTCTTGGTGGGGCCCGCCCTTTACTTTGACAATCACATGTCAAAAATGTTTGTTTTTAGCACTAAATATCACTAGTTTTTATTTAATTTGTAATATTTTATTAACATAATATATTTTTATAATATTATTTACCTGTAAAAACATGACTTGATTCAAACTATAACTAAACTTTTTCCAAGCTTTTTTTTAAATGGTTTTCTGTGATTAATATGACAGTCAGTTCTCTCTAATTAAAATGTTTGGTTTTTTTTGCAGCTTCTTTTTTAACTACATTTATCTGGTATTTCACCCGAGTGCTCACTCTTATATAAAATAAAATAAACTTCATCGGATGCATTTTTCCATGAAGGCAGGTTTTAACTGCAGGAACTCTTGTTTTGCCCACAGGCTCTGAACAAGAAGGAGCACAGAGGCTGCGAGAGCCCTGACGCTGACGCCTCCTACGTCCTCACCCCCAGCACCGAGGAGAAATACAAGAAAATCAATGAGGAATTTGACAACATGATGAAGAGCCATAAGATTGTGAGCTTCGAGTTGATAAAGTTTAAAAACTTGCATGACTAATACAAGAAAACAGTAGAGCTGCAGAAATGTGGAAACTGAGTAGCAATTATGTAGAGAGAGGAAACGTGAGAGGAGTTGAGATATTTTACCAAGATAATTCTGAGTAGATCTGCAGGAGGAAATGACTTAAGGCTTTGTTTTTCTAACCCTGGTTTCTCTGCAGGAGCTCACATCAAACAGTCCTCGGTCCTAACCCTAACCTTTTCTTTCACCCTCCAGTCGACAGGACTTCCTCAGCAGCACTTCATGCATTTAGCGCCGGGCAGCATGTCGTACGGCCCAGGTGCAGGGGGAGGAGGAGGAGGAGGAGGTGTATCTTCTCAGGCTCTCGCTGCAGCCACAGCTGCTCTGGCTGACAGTGGTCTCCTCTCTGCACATCACTCCCACCTTCACAGAAACCCCCCACAAAGACCACCAAGCAGCGGAAATGCAGGTGTGTGTCTGTGTGTGTCTGTGTGTGTCTGTGTGTGACAAGGAAATGCAAAAACAATCACACTTCTTTTTTTTCTTTTTTTTCACCTGGTCAAACGCTGCGTTGTAACTGAGCTTCACACAGACACCGTTTCTCTCTGAGGGCTTCAGTTAATGACCTCTGCAGTCTTTCAGCCCACGGGTGAAAAACTGAAATATTTGCAGCCCTCTTGGTGGCGCTGGTGGCCCAAGTTTGGGCTGCAGCTCCAAGGTTAAGAATCACCAGTCTAGAATATTCTCTAGAATAACCTCAGATATACGTTTATTGTAGATTGATGGGAAAATTGTTGGGAAAATAATATTGTATTTTCTTTGTGTTCTTTTGCTAGGAATTTATTTAAAATAAAAAAAACATACAAAAAACAATATATATCCCCTGTGCCTGATCACGATTACAACGTAGACAGTGGTGATAATGATCAGGAAGTTCTGGGAAAAATGAAAACCACCAGACAAAGTCAAAACACGGCTACTGTGTCAGCTGTTACTGCCTGGTTGACGTGCTGATGCGCTTGTGTTTGTCCTCAGGTGGCGTGCATGGAGGTTCGGACATGGTTCTGCAAAATGGATCTGGACCACTTGGTATGTACTAAAAAAATAAAAAAAACACTTTGACACATGGAGTTCACAGTTAGCATTTAGAGCTCACCTACAGACACGGACGTGAATCCCCGTTAGAGTCGCTCACATCTGCTCCTCTCATTCACTCCTAAATCAGCCGCTCAGAAAGAGGAAAAGCCTCCTCCTCTCTCCTTCTGCTCCTGCTCCTCCTCCCTTTCCTCGGGCTGGTGCAGACAGACAGGATGTAGGCTGACAGTCTCTTAAACATCCTGTCTGACTGCATACATCACACACTACTTCAAACTCCATAATGCCTCTGGACTACACACATGTGCTGCACCCAGCGGAGAATCACCTGGTGAAACCAGATTCCCTCTCCCTGACATTTATGTGTTACATCTCCACATGTGCGTCTGAGTTTCGGATGTCGTTTGGATTTGATTTGTAGATCACTGAGCAGAAAGTATTTCGGAAAAACAAAAATAAAAAGTTTTAAAATTCAAGGTTTTATTCAGTCGCTTCATAGTTTTGTATGTCCATCTTTTCTGCTGTATTTTTGCAACTTTTTAAGTTAGGGTAAAATTGGAATTGAACCTACTTCTCATTTAAGCTGCTGTTAAAGATTACATTACTACGTTTATCCAGTTTACTGACCTAGAATCTTTTGTACTAAGCTGCTGTTAAAGATTACATTACTAAGTTTATTCAGTTTACTGACCTAGACTTCAGAAAAAAAAATCTATTGGAATTGAACCTACTTCTCATTTAAAGATTACATTACTACGTTTATTCAGTTTATTGACCTAGACTTCAGAAAAAAACAAATCAGTCAGATGAAAAAAAGTTTTCATCTGACTCCACATCTCCATTTGTTAAATCCCTTGTTGTAAATGTTCAATCAGAAACCTTCACTCTTTGAAATATTTAAGTAAAGATGGAAGTTTTTCTCCAAGTTTTGTCATGGTCCATAACAAGGACCGACTTCCTGTGAAGATTTGATGCCAATCATTTTTTTTTTTTTTCCTGGGAGAGGTCAGGACTTCACATCAGACTCAAGGCCCGAGAGGCCGCAGCCTGTGTTTCTTCAAGAATGTGGATGTGACTCTGTGTCAGTGCCGGTCTGTCAGCTGTATTTGTCTTTATCGTCTGCCCCGGTGCCGTCTGTGCTCCTCACAGACTCCTCTCGCTGTCATTCCGTCTGCGGAACAGCACATCCCATACCGGCACTGCCTTTATGTGATGTCAAGAGCGAGACAAGATCAATTATTCATTATTATCTTTTGTATAATGTATAGCTGCACTTCCTCCATTCTTCACTCAACTGCAGACACATTTAATCTTTACATCTTCAGATGCTCCTTCTCATTTAAGCTGCTGTTAAAGATTACATTACTAAGTTTATTCAGTTTACTGACCTAGACTTCAGAAAAAAAAATCTAAGTTAAATATTTGTACCCCCACCCAAAAAAAAAAGTTTTCATTTGACTCCACGTCTCCATTTGTTAAATTCCTTGCTGAAAATGTTCAATCAGAAACCTTCACTCTTTGAAATATTTAAGCAAAGATGGAAGTTTTTCTCCAAGTTTTGTCATGGTCCATAACAAAGACCGACTTCCTGTGAAGATTTGATGCCAATCATTTTTTTTTTTTCCTGGGAGAGGTCAGGACTTCACATCAGACTCGAGGCCCGAGAGGCCGCAGCCTGTGTTTCTTCAAGAATGTGGATGTGACTCTGTGTCAGTGCCGGTCTGTCAGCTGTATTTGTCTTTATCGTCTGCCCCGGTGCCGTCTGTGCTCCTCACAGACTCCTCTCGCTGTCATTCCGTCTGCGGAACAGCACATCCCATACCGGCACTGCCTTTATGTGATGTCAAGAGCGAGACAAGATCAATTATTCATTATTATCTTTTGTATAATGTATAGCTGCACTTCCTCCATTCTTCACTCAACTGCAGACACATTTAATCTTTACATCTTCAGATGCTCCTACACGTTGTACTTTCACTACAAAGAGAGAGAAACCAAAGGAAGCTCTTTCTTTTTGACGCAGCCTTCCAGTGGTCACAGCAGGTCATGGGTTCAGAATGACCCCAGACAACGCTGGTAAATATTTGTCCTCCATCCATCAGCTTTCCTCAAACTTTCTTTTTTTTTTCTTTTCTTCTTCCCCTCCTTGTCTAGTGAACGGTTTTGTTGGATCACCTGGTGGAAGCACTTTGGGGAAAATCGTACGTTCCAAATCTCCTCCTCCTCCTCCGCCTCCGGGGAACAACCTCGGCCCTGCCAGCCGTAAGAGTGATCTCAGAGTGGTCATACCCCAGTCCAAAGGAATGATGCAAACACTGGTAAGTGGCTGTATGATTGGCTCGTGTTCATGACCTGAGCCAATCATGACTGCCGGCAGTCTAACATACTATGTATCAGTTTAACGTATTCGTACGTTAAACATTAACAACAGCGGCCCGTATTGTTCGATTCTGGTACTGCAGCCTTAATTCAAAACAGAGCTTAGCTTTTGGCTCCATCTCCACAGACTTCAGGTGCGGCCCACTGTCTGCGCTGTTCTTAAAAATATTGAATACATTTTTTGTGCACGTTAGCAACGGGGAGAACAAATATTAAATCAAATCTGCTTTAAGCAAAAATTATTACATTTATTTGTAAAGTTGTGCAGTAATAATTATCTTGCTTTTGCCATTATATATGATATAACATGAATCAGTACAAAGGCACAAGTCTGTCTTTTACCGCACCCCACATGTTTGAATCATAAATATTTCCCTGTGTTAAAAATATTTTAGAAAAAAAAATCTATTTTTAAGGTCTATTTTCTTAGTATAACACTGATATCACTAAAGTATTTTTTCAATTTTACATTATTTTTTTTATTTTTTATAAATAATACCATATTGTGTCTCAGAGCATTGACACGACAGAACTGGTGAATACCAGAAAGTATCATTTGTGACAGAAGCTTTCAAATCTTTGAAGCTTCCCTGAGTGGAAACAGGAGAAAGTAGAAAAATCTACAAATCACTCTGACACATGCACATCAATACTCTCCTCATTCTGTTCAGAAATCGTCTGCAGATGATTGATGAGCAACAAACACAGGCCTCCAGGTTTCCAGCGCCTGAGTCTGACTTTTATTAGAAAACAGAACAGTACATGATGTGCTCCGCGCCTGAAGGATGTTGGACGTGGACGAGACTTGAGTAAATAGATGATGCACATTATGAAACAGTTGGTCAGCAACTTTGCAGAACCATCTGGAACAGATGGTTCGGGGTTTGCAAGTGGAGTCGCTTATTTTTTTAATTTATTTTTTTTCAAGATGAGAAGAAATTGACTGGTTTATAAGTGACAGTCCTTCAAGAAGAAATAAAGGAATTTGTAAAAATTAAAATAATTTTTAATCTGGATTATCTGGCCGGTGACATTTTTTTATTAACTGTCACTGTTGGACAACAGCTTTGACCATATTTGGACCATATGTGTCCCTGTGACTCCAGATCTAATATTATTACTAAAACAAATTAAATATAATTTAAAAAGTCATGTAAAAAATTCTAAATGAGTTCTAAAATATAGGTCAATAATTGAAATTTACTGAGTGCCTTTTAATTAATTTATCGAAAACATTTTTACACCTATAATCTGACAAGAACTCACCAGCAGTAGTTCTCTAAATTTATTTTTTTTTTATTTCCAGGGTGGTTATTTGGTGATGTCTGGACCTGTAGGATGTTTTTTTGTCAGTTGTGTTGGAGTGTCTTTCATGCAGCTTTTTATCAGTTGGCGACAGCATCCCGCTGAAACACAGAGCACAATTATTCACCTGCTGTAGCGTGCCGCAGATCATGATTTGTTTCTGCTTTACATTTATTACGGTAAAACCTACCGAGTCAGTCGGACGCCTCTGGGTTTGTTACTTTCTCTATTGTTTGGATAATTGTTGGGACAACACAAAACAATGCAACGACAAAGAGAAGTCATTTGGATTGCAAATGTGCCGTGGTGTGTTCATCGACTTTATATGAATCCCTCTTTCCTTGAAGAACAAACGTACCTACAGTAGGCATGTTTGTCTGTTGTCTGCCTCATTGTTGTCGGCGTTGTACCGGTGTTACTGTGTCGGCTCGTATAATCGTGACAGGGATAAACACACAGGAACAAAGGCAGGGAAATTCTGCAGGGAGTCAGATTTGGTTAAGTGACTACTTTGATAATGTGTTGTCGTGCTGTCGGCCTCTGTGTGTGTGGGTGAGCGTGCAGTGTGTTTGTCTCTGTGTGTGTCTATATGTACCTGGTGGAAACATACCTTAAGATTCAGGATTAAGATTAGGGTCAAGGTTAGGATGAGAGTTAGGTTATATATATATACATATATATATATACATATATATGTAACATACATTTGTCCATGTTTGGGACTAGAAAATATATTATCTTGTCCATGACAAAACACAAAAACCAGTGTGTGGGTGTGTGTGCGAGGGTGTGTTTGGTATTTTCAGCAGTGAATGACCTAAACAGGGTTGATGTCATCAATGATGTTATAAAGCAGGAACATGGAGTGGTAAAAAATAAAACAACACTTAGTCAAGTTTCTCAAAATTATTTTAAAAAAAGATGCAAAGTGCTTTTCTTAAATACACCTTTCTGTCTTTTTACGGGGAAAAATGAAAAAAAAAAACCAAAACTGATACGTTAGCATTCTTGATACTCAATATTATAGTCAAAATTATCGAGACAAAGTAGAATAAAATGTGTTTTTAAAAATATTATTTTAGCAGCAGGAAAAGGCAGGTTAAGTCTTGTTAACTTGTCACATTTCTTGTTCAATGTCATAATCATGTTTCCCATTATAACCAATAAATATTATAGATCAATAAATATAACCATAGTAATAAAGGACAGAAGGTATGTTGGTCTAATAAGATATAAATATGACATTGGAAATTAGAAATTAAAACTCTTTTAAATTTGTGCTGTTCCTTTGACATTGGAAATTAGAAATTAAAACTCATTTGTGCTGTTCCTGTTTTTGTAAGATTCCCAGTCGTTATCCAGAGTCAGAACCGTCGAGTAAATGTACAAAGTGTTTGCTGTTTCGCAGCCCTTTTTTAGAACAGATTTAAAAGGAGGAAACAGTGTAAGAAGGAGTGAGTGATTGGACGGCTACTGCACTCCCTGTGGTGCTGTTGGTTGGTGGAGGAGAGGAGGGAAGGGAAAGACATTCTCTGTGTTTAAGGAAATATGTTAGCCAGGTGCTGGTGACTTAGTTGTCTGGACAACAGCTGCTACTTCCAGACCGCCAAGGGGTTACAGCAATCTGGACCTTCGTAGCATACAGTATTTATTCTGTTTGATCGAGTTGCGTGGCCATAAATAATTCATATTTAAATAAAGCCTGTCAAAGTCAGAAAAGAAGTAGAACTAGACGTTTGATGTTTCTAATAATAAAAAAAAGAACCAGTTAAAACTTTTTTTTTTTAAATGACCATTTAATGTTTCAGAACAAACCTTGACCTTTAGGACTTGAGATGCAGTCTGAGACTTCCTCCCTGCTAATATTATGGTCTGTTAACAAAGACTAACCAGAGGCAGAAGTTTAAACCTTTACATAAAAAAAAAATCACCAAAACGTTACATACTGCAGCTCCAGGTTACAGTCACACCTCAGTCACGTCTCACGGCGCTGCCTCCTACTCACCAAACGTGCGAGCGCCGTCATCAAACACATGGTGAGGATTTAAAAAAAGGGACATTTTCAGCTCCATTCTAGTAAAATCCCAGACGTTGACAGTTGAAGAGCGATATTTGCACCTGCTCTGTACCAAGTGGTTTGGAGATGAATATCACAAACAACAAAAGTGTCATGACTCTGTCAACCATGTGACTGAATCCCCGTGTAAGTCTTTAGTCCAAAGTTGTTGTTTTTTTCACACACCATCAAATCTTTGTCTTGATCCTCTGTCTAGAAATTTCTCCTTTACAAATATTACACCTCATCCTCGGTTCTGCAATGGAATTGTAGGAATGGGAAATGTTTTGTTTTTTTTGTTTATTTGTTGGGGATTTTTTACCATGAACAGAACAAGAACAAAGAGGAGACGCAGCAGTGTTTGTAGGAATTAAGTCACACTGCCACTGTGTGGTCGAAACATGTTCTCACAGCCTTGCATCATCAGACACTGGAGTTTCACATCAAGTTTGCTAAACTCTCT
>NC_024311.1:16118002-16155134 GCF_000523025.1 Cynoglossus semilaevis | reverse complement strand
CAACCAGAGGCTGAGCAGCAGTCAGTCTAACCAGCACCAGCCTCTGTCCACCCCGGTGGTCTCCATCAACACACCCAGTCTGCCTCACCAGAGTCTGGTCTACTCCACCATCAACTCCACCTACAACAATGGTAATATCACATTATTGCTCCAGTTCAGGGTTAATATCAGTTTGTTTGTCAGTAGTTTAGTGGTTAGCCTTTGGAAGCAGAGAGCAGTGAGTACTGGGTTCGATTCCCAGAGGAACCACATGCTTGGCACCTGCTGGGGGCAGTCTCTTACCAGCGTATCTGCTGCTGACACAGCGATCTCTCAAAATATGGGATCAATATAGTGCAATTCTTTTTTTTAAATATACCATTATTTCCAATGTTGCTTTTTTTTTAGTGAAATATATTACAGTCAATAATCAATTCATTATAATGCTGTTTTTCACAGATTAGATTTTTTTTTTAACCTATGTGGGGAGATAGAGACAATCCTAGCAGTCATCGGGTGAGGGTGAGGGTCTCACCCTGGACAGTACAATCCTAGCAGTCATCGGGTGAGGGTTTCACCCTGGACAGTAACCAGTCCATCTCAGGGCCACATGTTGAACCACACCCACTGACTATCACATCCAGACCTGCAGTGTTCTCTCTCTCTCTCTCTCTCTCTCTCTCTCTCTTTTCACAAAAACAAATCTGTGGGTTTGGACTGTGGGAGGAAACTAGAGCCAAAGGAAACCCAAGCACACATGATATTTCCTTTTACTGTAAGGCAAGAGCACTAACCACCGTGCCACCATGTGACCCCCAGGTTTGAGTTACAGTATGTTAGGGATCAATAGATAACACTCACACTCACTGATGGTGTGTGTAACATAAATCAAATTTTGTTGTGAAGTTTTCTCGTCCAAAGTCTTTGACAAGCTGCAGCCTCCAGAAGTCACACCAGTGGTTCTGCTCTGAGGAAGCCACAGACTGGGGTGGTTACGGAGGCTCAGTGTGGTAATGCACCCTGCTGCATCCCTTTGTGTCACACTAATTTTATCCATCTCATCCCCCTGTCCTCTCTCTGTCTCTCTCTCTCTCTCTCCCTCTCTCTCTCTCTCTCTGCTAGATTACTCCCTGAGCAGTGCAGAGCTGTCAGGCTTCAGCTCTCCTGGAGGCCCCTCTCTGAGCTCCATGGCAGCGTGGCAGCAGCACCAGCTGGGCTCACTGGGGTACTCCTCGAGCACAGATGATGTCTCTCTGTCTCTCTCTCTCTCTCTTGTCGTGACACTCTGTGTGTTACAGTAAGTAACAGCAAATGGTGAAACCATTGCACCACCCAGCATGTGAAGAGTCCTTCACAAACTTCCTCAATACAGTTAGATGTCTCTCTGTCTCCCTGTTCTATTTGTTAGACACGACAAAAAGTTTATCCATACTTTATATGTCGCACACAGAAAGTGACAAATGATGTCAGTGAAGGACTGTGTGGCAAGACTATTATATTATATTATGTATTTTGGTCTGTTGATTTTGACAGTTTTTTTTTTTGTGCTCTTTTTTTTGTGCTTTTTGTGTGAAGCATTATCTGATTAAGTTAGCGTGAGAAGATTCGAAGTGTCCGGTGTATGGTTTAGCAGCGTCTAGTCGTGAAATTGCGTAAAGATAAGAGGAAACTGTGAGCCCCTGTGAGAAGAGTTATGTATTTATGCTCAAGGTAAATTTATATTAAAGTAGAGTCTTTTGTATATAGCCAAGAGAAGTGAAGCAAATTATTTTTTAAAAAGCAGTTTCCACCATCACCAGTAGGTGGCATTGTTGCCCCTGCAGTGAAGGCCTTAGATCGGTGGTTCAGTATTTTTATATGCTGCGGTTTTAACCATACGTTTAAAAGAGTAATAAGAAAAAAAATATGAGACATTTCAGGCGAACTCTACATGGGGTCGCGACCCCAAGATTAAAGAAACTCCTCCTCTGATCTTCTTCTTTTTTTTTTTTTTGCAGACCGGGGGGAGCCAACCACAACGTCAATGTTAAAGCCGAGCCAATCTCCCCACCTCGTGACCACCTCGGTCAGTCCGTGTACATGGGCCACGCCCACACCACCGCTGCTCATCCTCACTCCACCGGTTCTTCATCAGCTCGAGCGGAGACGGGCAGGTCCCCCGCAGACAGTGTAAGCTCCTCGTGCAGCTCTCATGATGTCGGCAGTGACCGGGAGGAGCATCAGCAGCGGCCGGACTTCCACTCGCACCACATGAGCCGGTCAGAGGGCGGTCAAAGTCCTACGGTCAAACGAATGCGAATGGACAGCTGGGTGACATAGAGCACTGACCCCCGGAGGCCGAACGACATCAGGGCAAAAACAGGAAGGACACTGTTATGCAAATGAAATTATTTTATTGTTCTGTTGTTTGTTTGTTTTTTTTTCTTAAGTTATCTTATTTTTTCTGTCGTTTTGTAAAAGAAGGATGAAGCTACATTGGTCAGGAAATTGTGAAGAAAACATCCCTCGATGTTCAAAAATCAATGTTTCGGTACAACATCTCTTCATATACACACTCAACAAACACACCTACATTCACTCCTGTTTTTCTTACTGTTTTAGGGACATGTTCAGATTTTATTTTTGTTGTGTTGTTTTATGAAGTACCGATGAAAAGTAATTCTTTCGGGCACAGGAACCAGCTTAAAACTTCCAACGTTCCATCTCAGTGAGAAGTTATCAGATTTTTAATGGATTCTACCACAACTGTTAACACACGACTGGTTCGGTGAATAACCCCACTTAAAAAGACATGAACGATCACTGTGTTGCTGTAATGGGTGACAGTTAAATGTAACATTTCAGCCAACAGTGTTTTCACACCGAAGGTGACCAATCAGCTCCACCCAACTCTTAGATTTCCACTGTATCGCTAACTGTTTGGTTTTCTTGCAAATTTTCTGCACTGTGCACAAGAAATCCTTTTTTTTTTGTAATTTACATCATTTCTGAAGGAGGTGAGGAAAGCACAAGAGCAACAAGGCACCACTGAAGTGCACATCACAGCTGAAGAGTGGCTGCTAACAGGAAGAAGCACAGAAGAAAATATCCACAGATCGATTGCACTAAAATTTGGGTTATTTTAATTAAAAAAAAAAGAAAATTACACCTGACTGTTGACCATCAGTGTGAATGTTTAACACACATCAGACTTAGTTTTCCAAAAAAATAAAATAAAAAGTGTAACTTCCATTTTAGATTATTACAATACGTCTGCTGCAGCTTTACATCAAAGTGTAACATGTTTCTGTGTGCACAGAAAAATAATATTTCACAAATTTGTTTTTTTAAACCAAGGGCCACACAGTAGTAAAGTGATAGGCACACTTGCCTTACACCAAAAAGATCACCAGTCTGATCCTCGCTGGAAACCTCCAACTGTCCAAAATCTCTGCTGTGTATGTGGCCCAGTAATGGACTGGTGAACTGTCCAGGGCGGGACCCCACCCCCAACGTACCCCCGTGACCCTGGAAATGATAACGTGGTTTAACATATAAACATAAAACTAAATCGTACATTTTTCCTTCAGTAAATGAAAAAAAAGGATCAATAATGTCCCTTTTATCATATTTACGTTTTATCTGTGCAGTTTTATGCTTCACTGACTGTAGGTCCAATTGCAGTACAATCTTTCTGTTGTTGTTGTTGTTCAGATGAATGCAGTAGACCATCATGTGGGCCAGAATATGTTCACAAACTCAACACATGGATCCCAAAGTTTGTTTGTTTTACTAAAAAAAAGGTCAGAATGTTGAGAGAAAAGAAAAAAGAAAAAAGGTTATAGCATTATTTTAGTCCGATCTGTCACTTTATAATTGTACAAAAAAAAAATTGATAAACTTCATCTGAAATACAAAATGCTGACTTTTGAATTAGGGTCAAATCAAGGTCAAGTTCGTTAGTTCAATCTTACTTTTCTTGTAAAAAGAAGAGAATTCTGTTCATTAATCTTTTCAAAACGTTCTTTTAGATTTTAACAAGCCAAAATTTGAAAAATAAAAAATTAAAATCCTTCTGTTTGATCCTTCTGTGTCAGTGCAGCTGACACAAGACCTTCACGTTGTCTCTCAGTTCATGAGGTGCTCAATGATTTTTTTTTTTTTTCCCCCCACCGGCTGTAACCTAATACGATTCTGATCTTCTCAGGGTTTGAAAGCAATACTCCCTCTGCACCATCATTTGAATCCTTCTTTTCTACCTTTGTTTTTTTAAAATTGTTTTTACAAAAACATATTTATGTTAGCCATAGCAGTATGCTGTTTCACGTCGTTTGTGAGTGTGTTTTTAAATTGTGCACAAAATGAGACAAAATTTCATTAGGACTTTAAACTGAAAGCCATGGACAGTTGTTTGTTCTTTATCACATCTGTTTTTATTGTTCTGTAAATAGCATCTTTAATATATATATACATATATATATATGTATCACTTTTTTGGCGTACTATACATGCATAACCTGTTTTTTGTATTTGCCTGGTTGACAGAAACACACCTCCACCCCAGTTTTGCAAAAGCTATATTTTTGTGGAGGATTGCCACGTTCACATGACATTGTCCTTTACCTGCTTCTTTTGGGATGATTCTGTTTTTATGTGAACTAAGCCATGAAAAAAACACTCTCCTTGAAGGAAATTTTTCAGTGATATTCAATGAAAGCCAAACGCTGTTTAGAAATGTATTGAATGAATTCCAAACGTTCAACAGAGGCGAAACAGACTGATATTGTTTAATTTATTTCAGAAGAAAAAAAAATGCTGTACGTGTCAAGTTAACTAGACAAATAAAGACCCAACGACTTTACTGATGCACAATGACGGATTCAAATAATGCAGCATGACAATATGTGATGTACAACGGTGCCTTTGTGTTTATGCATGTATTGTGTATTAGACCCTAACAAAATTTATTTTCGAAGTATTTTTCAAATCCCTTTAAAAACTGTAGGGATTTTAAAAAACCCAAAACTTTATTTTTTACATTTTGCTATGAAAGAGGTGGTCACAAAATTTTGAAAAAAAAAATGACAATGTCAGATGGATTTGAATCAGGAACTCACAATATTAATATTGAACCATTGAAAAAATGTAACTCTATAAACCTTTGGGATTTAGAAAGTAAAATTTACAGTATCTGCTGGATATAGATGGCGTTCGAGAACTTTTCAAAGGAGTGAAAAACCTTCAGAGATGTGTCTAAATCTGTACTGCAATGACACCAATCAGTGACATAGTCCGGTGTGAAACTGAAATGAAAAGGAAGACGGTAAAAAAAAAACCTGCACAGGAAGTGTTGCTAGACAAGAAAACCTCCTGAGACCCAACCCAATGAAATGTTATGATTTTGTCAGATTTTTGTCACTCAGGATTGTGCAAATATAGGAAACTACTTCAGACCAGTGAAGGAACCACTTAATTTTTATGACTATCAAAGTCAAAAAATGGCATCAATTGAATAACAGTAAAAAAAAATCCCAGTCCGTGAGTGAGAAGGTTGCAGAGGAGTGCAGATCTAGACGCAGGTTCAACCACAGTGGTTTCACTGGTGTCAGAGAATCAACAGTGAGTTTGGAAATAGAAACAAACAAGAGTTGGAGGAGAATTCTCACGGGGCCTCAGTGTAACAACTATAAAGGAAATACAGCTGCAATGTGGGGTATGAAGAAATATATCTTGGTAAATAATACCAAAGAAGAATAGAAGATATCTGGAAGGCATGTTTTCAGAGGCTGTGGTGTAAAATTTTGCTTAAAGATAAAAAAAACATAAAAATATGGATATGATTATTTAACAGCAGATTCTGTAGAAGGAAGGACTGAAGTCAGCGGACAAATTAGATGGTGTTGGTTAACCACAGATCACATTAGATGTCCTATTATGTGGTAGAGATGTGAAGGAAGATATGCGTCACTAGCCTAGAGGTGGGACTAAGTCAAACGCAGTTCACTTCAGTAAAATGAAGGGAGTTTGGGTGTGTGTAACACAGTCTGAGTCTTAGAGGGGGAAAAAAATCAACTGCCATATGAACACTCATCTGTGACAGATGACAGTTTAGTATGACTGGTTGGGAAAGAACAAAACGTCATGGGATTACCTCACTATGACAAGTCACAGATGTAAAAAAAAGAAAGAAAAAAAAAGTGCATCTGTGTTGTTTGATGCCATGTCAACTTGCAACTTAAACATAAAATTACACACAATTTATGTAACAGCGATTCTGATTTATTTGACAGAAACAGAACAGGAAGTAGAGTCTGTTGTTAAAGCCAACATCCATGAGGATCATACACAAATAAAGATTTAAATAGAGGCTTTTTTTACTGTATGAAAAATAACTATGATAATAATGTAATGGGGAGCTACAGTGTCAACAATACTGGTTGTAAGAGCTTATTCCTTTAATAAACAGAGTTTCGAGTACATGTTATGTTATAAGTTACCTTAGTTGACATAATTTAGCGTTTTAAACACGAATTAAAACATTTTTAACCCTTTTTGTTTGAAGAGACTCTCTTCAGTTCCTGTCTACTACCGGAAGTACTTTTATTTTGAAAATCATCAACCTCATCAAGTTTAATAGCGGACGCCGGATCAAAGGAGGAAGTGAAATCAAGACAAGTTTTACGGGACACCATTGCCCACCGTGTTTGAGCAACCATGAGGTGACTCCTCCAGGAATCCGAAACACTGGATGTTTGAGCGGAAATGCGAAAAGGGACAGAAGGGGTAAGTTTTTATACATGTTTTGTGTAAAAGTAAACGCCTGTTTACCTGTGAGGGTCTCTAAAGAGGTTGGTCAGTGTGCTCAGGTGTCTTCCCCGACAGCAAACAGTAGTAAATGTTTCCCTGTAGCAAACAGGTGAAAACTTGCAACTATTTGACTTTTTTTTGTACATCTAATGTCTATACCGTGTTTCTTCTGCCCCAGTCTGGGCAACTGTGGTTAAACTCTCTTCCCACATCTTCAGTAAAAGTAAAGTTAAGTTAAGTCAACGGACGAGTAAAAGACTGGTACCTGTCCACAGACAGGTATGTGTCGCTGCCGATTTCTTTGTATTTAATTTGAAAAACTCTGGCGTAGATTCAAACCGACAAAAGTTGCGTAACGACTCATTATAATTACCTAGTCTTTTCGTCGGATATTTTTTTGTTTTGTTTGTTTGTTTCCTCTGTGACGATACATTTGAATCGGCTGCTGTTTATCTGCTGCCCCTGTAGGCCGCTCCTCACTTACTACGACATTAGGGGTTTAGAATGGTTAAAGTTGTTATTTATCCACATTCTCCCTTTTAAAGACCTTAAAGACAAATATATAAGTGTGTGTTTTTTGTCTATAGATATTTAAGTTTAATTAAATAATGAAATAAAGTGAACTGAAACAGAAAGAGATTAAAGGCCATCATCCAAGTCTGTATCCAAAAAAAAAAAAACAAAAACCCAAAAATGTCATGAAATGTAAATTTATAAAAGCTAGAAGAGGGTTTTAATGTAATCCAGAAATGGCCAGGTGATAATGTTGATAACAGAACTGACTCTGTCAACATAGAGTAGCTCTGTCTGTGCCACACAATGAATACCAGTGCACATACACATCTACAAAAACACTGCATGGGAAAACTGTTCTGACTTGTTTAAACAGTTTTGTGCCAACTCTTATTAACATATTGACTTCCCAGGCAGAGCCACAGCACAATCGATGACTGTAGATAAACCGCAGCACTTCTGATTGGTCACTGCAGGTTTTGCACTCCGAACCCATTTGTGAGATTGTTTCTCACAAATGCAATTTAGTATTTTTATAATTTTGATAATTTTTGTATTATATTTTGCTATATTTTGATCTGGTTTCTATTTTTCAATCTATGGAACTCCTGTACCTTTGCTGCAACACAACAATTTTACAAAGTGCAATCTAATCTAATCTAACTGGTTGTAGCTACTGTGCCTCACAGGCTACGGTCTTAATGACTGTCCTTTAAACACTGTTGGCTTGTAATAGAATGAACTAAATTAACCCTTTTGAACTGACTTAAAAAAATAATTGGTTCAAATGTCACCTTTTTTTTTCAGTGACTCAAATGTTTTTAGGCATCGCAACTACCTGACCCTGACTTTTCTATATGTTCAGTCACTATGAAAGTAAAAACAAAAACTAAGTTTTGCTTACATGTGTCTTGTGCATTTTATTTCCCCTTTCATTATTATTTGTTCGACTATTCTTTTGCCAACATCAACGTTTTCTTATCATTCTTCCTACCATAATGAAACTCTTCAATCCAATGTTGGAATACTAAAGTGGATATGAAACCCTGACGGCTTTATCAGTGCGTGACCAAGCAGATTCTACAAGAAGGATGTTGTGAAAGAAATCAATACAGTTTTCTGGCCATTTATATATGTTTCAACATGAGAACCGGTGGTGGCGCCGATAGGATTTCTGTCTGTCATATTTGAAGATGGAAGTCTCTGCGTCAGTATAAACTCGGCTGAGTCCTGTCAGACAGGTCATGAAATCACAGTCTATTAGATGAACAGTGTTGGTGACCTGATTTAGGAGCAGAGGTATTCGAAGGATCTACTTTCATATGTATGTTTTCACGACTGCTTCATCCAATACAGAATATTTATGCCATCGCTGTTTTTTTTTTTTTTTTCAAACTTTAGTCAGAAAAATAGGATTGGAAGAAAAAGTCAAATTCACCATTGAAATTTGGTTTTTAACCTTGACTCTCTATATAACCCAGACAATAATGGCCTCTTAGGGGAACAATGGTTCTTTTAATAGTAACACACAGAAAGGCAATCTTTCCCCTCATATTGGTTTTCACCAGAATCAGCGTTCTTTATATGCAGTGAACTGTATGTACTGTATGTGCAGCTGCTACGAAACAGCATTCAAAAAATTACAACATGGACATGACAGGGTTCTTTCAGTAGATCGTATCTGTTTTTTAATGAAACTTTCAACACGTTTCTAATCAGTTAAAGCGATTTAAATTATTTTTTTAAAGTTTCTAATCAGTTAAAGCGATTTAAATGTTTGTTTTTTTTGCACCTGTGCTTGCATACAACCCAATTTCAATTATCAAGTTCAAGTAAAGTTGTACTACACACACTGTAAAATGTAGTATTCAAAAATATTTAGCTCTAGCTCTACTCTCAATAATGAACCCAGTTAATGTCATTAAAATATTTCCTCAATATTTAGCCTCTTACCTGAGTTTATTACTGATTGTCAAATAGCGTAATTAATACATCATTTGTCAAAACTGTAGAAATATTCCCGTCCTATTCTGGGTTGTGAATTTTATTGGGTCCAGTCGGAGTTAATAATTGATGTGAAGGTCTTTGTTTACAGACTGGGGATGCAGTAGGAAGCCAAGGTCCACCCAGTCATCACCGCCCTGACCCATAATGTTACTGTCGGGTTGAACCAAATGCTTTTGAGGATGACTAAAAAGAAGTCATGCTCAAAAAAAAAAAAAAAATAGTAAAAGTAAATAAAACAATAATTCCACTGGGTTCCTGTTGTCCTAATACAGATATGAGTTCTATAATAATCCGACAATGATTTAACTAAGTGTGTAACACGAGTAGTGAACTGAGATGAGATGAAACTGGACGTTTACATTTACAGTAAAACATTATTTCATTATCATTTTCTGCAAATGCATTCAAACCAGGCTAATGTACAATAAGTCCAAGTCAATATACAATATTGTGTTCAACAAGGTTCTACTAAACATTTACATCTATGGAGCAACAAGGTGGCTGCTCACATGACTGTTAGCTAATAGACTATTTGTACATCATGGTCTATTGACTACTAGAGCACTATAGGCCAATGACAACTTCTGATTTTTTTTTTTCACGTTGACAAGTAATTTAATGATGTCATCTCATCGCATTCGTAGCTGTTCTAATCAGTTGTTCTATCAGCTCCCAGTGAGAATCTCGCATTAGTCACTGTTTTACTCTGAGCATTGTTACGGTTTCTTCCTCCATTTGTGTTCTTTCTGGCAGAGTAACTTTACTGCCCATTTCCTGAAGTGACTACGACGTTGGTTAAGTTGATGATAAGATATCGGCCTAGGCCAGTCAGAGATAAAGAGTGGGTTGGCACACACACAGAAGAAAAGAAAACCCACTTTTTTTTTTACTATTTGACTTCTCATAGAGGACGTTGACTTTCATTACTCATCGATGCATCGACCAATGAGTTTTTCTGTCGAAGCCCATTAATGGGTTTTATGAATAATGACCCTGTGAGGGTGGTAAAGATGAAAGAGCCCTGAACTTCAGAAGAAACAATTCTGCTCTGATGCTTATCTCCAAGATTGATAATGGATATGTTCCCTTCCCCTTTAATGACTGAGGATGTTTTTGTTTGTATAACCACTTTCTGTCGAAGCCCATTAATGGGTTTTTATAATCATCTCTGGCACTGCCTGTTTATCTTGTTTACCTTGTTTTTGAGCATAGTGGCTGTAGTGGCTGTAGGGCCATGGTCAGGAAGAACCAACTACGTCACCGGCTGAAGCCTGTCGACAAATGGTTAGTCTGTGCAGAACTCAAAAAAAGACAGTTTTCAGGTTTGCTCTTCAACCATTACAATCTTTGGATGCATTAAATGAAATGAAAGGAAACTTCAAATCTAGGTCCTAAAGATTTAAATTTACTCTGTGCACTGATTTATTGATCAACGGTTTTGGTCTTGTCATCCTGGTACGTTACATCTGGTCAGTAATTGTGAGGGTACGTCACAGTCAGAGCAAACATGAAAAGAAATTAATTTTGATTTGTTTTTGATTATAGAAGTTTTGGACTTTTTTATTCATTTGCTATCCTTTTCATGTCGTCAATATTTGTCTATTTCAATGTCAGGGCAGAGGATAATGAAACTCTGCAGACATTAGTCGTCATTTGGAATTTTGTTGTGTTTCTGTCCTGGGAAGCTATTGTAGCTCTTCTGAGGTTTTATATTTTTTTGACAAGTGGTATTGGTTGTCAAATATGTGTGTGATGTCAATGGAGATTACTGTGTTTTCAGTCTCATCTAACATCTGTTATTGTCTTTGTGTAAACACAGTCTGTTAATTCTCCACTTCCTCCATCAGCAGTATTTACCTGGAGGGTCAGCCGTGCTAGCTAATGAAAGCTAATGAAAGCTAAAACCTTTATAAAGATGTTTGCTCAACACAATCAGAGCCAGTTTTAGCTAAAGGCTATTTGGCTGTTTTTTGTATGTACTTTAGTACAGCTAGTGTGTGTATGATGATGTCATACTGTACACTGGTGATGTCATAATGTACTGCTGGTGGTGTTCATGTAGTAAATGTATACTTGCATGTTTAACTTGAAACGTGTACTGTATAAGACCTGAAAACAGTGTCCTGACTTCCCTAAGTAATCAGCACTTTATATACACACAAATCTCTGAAACAATATTTGACATTATTTTTCATCACTGCAAACACTTAACTGTATTTTGTGAAAGATTTTGTAATTACAAAACAGATTCACAATTAAAAACTGAAAAAAAAAATTCCAATTAGATTATAATTATCATCAAAGAATTCCCATTAAACACTTAAACGCATCCACTTGTACTGTCAGCCTAAATATTTGCATTTCTGGTTAAATAGTAGATGTTTTTTCCACATCAGCTCAGTTAAAAAAAAAAGTAATTTAGAAATGCTCTTTAAATGACCACTAGGTGTAGTTAAAAGCTTCATTTTAATTGTCACAAGTTGTTAGACAAGTTGAAGTGACTCCATGCATGTCTATGTAAGTAATGAATTGTTCACGAGGGGAAAATATATATATTTTTTTAATAATTGCAAGCACCTGTGCCACACAATTATAATATAATGCTACAAAATACTGAATCTTTTCTAGATTCCAGTTAACGCTGCTGTGCTCCAGTATGTGACACACGTTTCTGTCTGTGTTCAATTCTCTTCAGATGCAGCTGTTGGTGAGGCCCAGATGTTAAACACAGACTCCGCCTTTTATCCATCATGGATTCAAAGAAGCCAAGCGTATTTCAGCATCTCCGCAAGAAGATGACGCCCCATCTACGGCGAGGGAGGAACGGCCCTCACCACCGGGTGGACGAGCTCAAAAATGGCACGGATATCCGTGCCAGCGCCTCTGTTCCTGACATGAGGAACCTGGGAGAACAGAGCGCCGGCATCTCCTCCAGCCCACGGCACAGGCACAGGAACGTTCCCAGCTACAGCAATCCCTCAACACCACTCATCAAACCAAACAGAGGCTGGACAGAGGGTGGGAGTGGCCTGAACACGAGAGCAGTCTCAGCTACAGGTGCTGGAAGGAATGAAAACAGACTGAACGTGCCTTCCGACACTACAGACTGGGCTTCTTTGCAGGGGTCGTTCCCTTGTCTGTGTGACACAGAGAAAGATTCTCTGGAAAAGAACTACAGTACTAACAAAGGCATGGAGCCGGAGGAGACGTACTCCCCAGAGATGACCGCCTACGGCCCTGACTCGTACTCTGCAGGTGGTTCCCAGGACGGCTCACAGGTAGGCGAAAAAAAGTTTTACATCAAGTATAAACACTCTTTAAATGTCATTCATACCATATCGTAAAAATTAAAAAAAAAAGAACAAGTTTTACATCAAGTATAAACACTCTTAAAATGTCATTCATACTTTATCGTAAAAAAAAAAAGAATGTTTTATTTCTGTCCAGTGCCTTACAAGTACGAGAACTTTTGGTCAGGTGATTCTGTTAGTTCAGGCTGGCATGAGTGCAGTGCCAGGTGTGTGTACACAGGGCATGTGAAGTTTGACTTGGAGGAGCTACATGTAGAAGAACTGGGCTGGTCTGTCATCACTGGACAAACTCTGGCTGCTGTGTGTGTTTTAGGTCTGCTGCGGCCTAATGAGATTATGAAACCTGATCATACCATGACTCAGGACTGGTTAAATCTCAATGTGTTCACTTCCCCACCGTGGGATGATGCTAATGTGCTGAGACAGGACTACTGATAAAAGTCATTGGCCAATCATGTACAGCAACATATTTGGCAAAGATTTTGCAACCTCACCTTAAAGCACTTTTTTTTTATCTGCCTTGATCTTTCATTAACGTTCACTTCGATTATTCAGCATCGCATTTCTGCGATATACGTATATGCAGCTGTTGATTTTGTAATTGTTTGTTGTCTCTCCCACTGACCGTTGTGAAACTCGTTTGTTGTTTTTTTTGTAACTCAGTTTAACTCAGTGATCTCTGCTGACTGAATACCTGAGGAGAGAGTCGTTATTTAAGCAATGCAAGTTGTTCACTCTTTGACACAGTTCAAGTTTGTTTGTTTCACCTCTGTTGTTAGAGGTGTGAGTCACATGACTCACAAAACTTGCTGTGAGCTTTCCGCAGTTGCATTTGTAAAGCAGTGTTTTAGTTTCCAAAGAACTGGTCAGAACAACCACTGCCCATCGTCAACATCATCCCATGTTTAAACTAAATGTTTTTTTTGTTTGATTTTTTTGTATGAAAACTCAAGCAAGTCAAGTTATTTACACCTGAAATAATCCCGTATAAAATACCATGCTTTAAAATAAAGGCCAAGCTAAATATCGAATGTTTTTGGTGGAAAATGATGAAACTTGTCATTACATTGTGGTTGGTTTGTCATGTAAAATATTGTTGCTCCAGATGACATCCTGGATGGTTGCTAACTTGACTTCAGGTGTGGCTAGTTTAATAACAGTTTGTCTGAAGTTGTTGCATTGAGGCCATGGTATACAACCTGTGGCTCTCGGGCCACATGTAGCCTTTTTAGTCCTTTGCACTGGACTCCATATGAGATTATATGGTCTGATCAATGTGAATGTTTACTGCAAAAATAATTAATGATGCGTAAATTGCTTCAGCTGTTAGATTTTTTTGGTGAGTATTCAGAAATCTGAATACTCTTGTGTTTAATTGATTGTTACAAGTAATCCGTAATTGTAAAAAAAAAAAAAAAAAAAATCCACTTAGACGCCACGTCTCGTTATCTCGTCCCATTTCGTCCAGTCAAGACTGTAGGTAGTAGAATCGTGTGACTGTGTCAGACTGTGAGGACGACATTGTAATCAGTTAAGTCTTTTAGAGAGTGCTTTATAATGACTGTGTTCAACACCACAGAATCCTGTTTGGTGAATGAACTTCCTATGAAGCTCATTGTTCCATAAATACCACATTCAAGCCTCCCCACCTACTGTATGTTGATCGTAATCCACTTCATGCTTTGGCCTTTTTTTTTTTGTTTCCTGTCGATGTCAAACAGGAGCAAGAATCGTCCTGTGTTTTTACTGAACTGTTCAATACTGCACCATTCTGTGTACAGTATGTACTGTATGGTCATTTATACAATGGATATGGATTATAATTATGCACTATAGTTTAGGGCAAATGTTTAGCGCAACTTTCCCTGTTGTCCATTAACAGTAGGTGTGGCTAGAATGCGGCAGGACCAGTGTCACAGTAGTCCTCCAGAGATGACACTCACCGTGGCACGCTTGTTCTTTAGGATGACAACAGACAACAAGATTTGTAACGCGGGAACAGCGTAGATCGTAGCACCACAGAAGGATGTTGAATAGCTGCAAATCTTTGTAAAATAAAAAAAAAGTTTATTGTAACCATTAACATTGTTAATGTTAATGGTCACATAGTGTAGCGGTTATCATGTCTCCCTCAGAAACAGAGAGCAGAGAGTCCTAGGTTCGATTCCAATCTAGTACAAATAGATTCAATATAGTACAAATTTATTTTTTAATACATTTTAATAGCTGTGTGTGCTGTGTGTTCAACAGGCCATTCTATACAAAGTTCACTTTGGTGAAGACAATTTATTTTCTATATATATTTATAAACTATATATGTTTCAGTGGTGATGGACAGACGTGTCATTTGATCCCTTCTTAAACCCAGTGATACTGCATTTGTCAAGTCATAATTGTTTCATCTTTAAAGTCAATCTTTGCTGTTTTCCAACATTCCAGCTACTAATAATGACATCCAGGTGCAAAATGAATAATGAACTGAATCTACTGCTCTTGGTCTGACATTTATTTTGTTTATGTTAATGTAAAAAAAAAAATATATATATTAACTTTTTTGTTTATGTTAATGTTAAAAAAATTTATTATATTAACTTAACAAATATATATATAAATAGTATTTTTTTTTTTTTGCACAGATTGAAGAACAACCAGTCTAAACCAGGGTGTAGCACGTTGTTATTTGCCTCTGGGTCAATGAGCAGGTTTATTTTCTCATAACAAACCCAGAAGAATTCAGAAAACATAGTCTGTAAAACTGGAACATCTGAGTCTTTGTCCCAGATCCATCAAATGTTGACAGATTTACTGTTGTGTTTGTGTAAATACTTTCACTAAAAGTTATGAGGCACCGTAACGGCTCCAGAGTTTAACTCCTAAATCTTTATTTATTAAAAGAGAGTTTAATTCATGGCCCGGTCATTATACTGTGTTCTTAGGTTTAACTAACATGTCAGCGGGAGGCTGGAATTTTCTTAATTAGAGATTAAAGGATTTGCCCCAGTGTGAGATTTTTAATTTAGATTAAAAAAAAAAAAAAACTCAAACGTTCCGTTTCCCCTCACTTTGTACAAGCTTTGAAATGATTTTCTTCAGGTAAGAGAAGAAACAGAAATATAACATGGACTTTTCTCTCCTGCAGTACGACAGCAATGAGTTCTGTGGAGACGCACTAAAAGACGGAGACAGCCATATGGTAAGATCTACTTCTTTTTAGATTGTGTTCATGAGTGACTTTGTGAAGTTCTATATTAATAATTAATTCATTAACTTTTTTTCTTTTGGTGGATAGGGTCTAAATATTCATGAAACTGTGGTCGAAACCATTAAAATATATTCTGTTAAATTTTTGGATTTTTGTGGATGTAAAAGTTGGATATTCTGTTAAATTTTTGGATTTTTGTGAGTGTAAAAGTTGGACAAGTTAACAGCAACCCAAAATATCAGTCCATGGAAATAAATCTCCATGAATATTTTTGAGTTAATCGTAATTTATGAAACAGCTTTTGAATAATGAGTTTGAGGAGAAACCTTTCAAATACTAATTCATTCTTTCCTACATTTTGCTGCTCAGCAATGATCTGTTTTATAACTGGACATGAACCTTCTCATAAAATGTAAAATGACTTTTGGGTTTTTTTTTTATTCCAAGCACAAATGTTTTGTGATGTAAAAAACAAAACAAAAAAAACCCCAAACCCATATCTCTTTAACTATTCAAAAAAAAACCCCAAACCCAAATCTCTTTAACTATATATAAACACAAAACCTGTATTATTTATTAGACCTGATGACTGTTTTATTGTGGCTGATTAAACAGACAGTTAATAACAAATCTTCTGAAGGATGTAAGAGGTTAAATGCAGAGAGTGACCCCCCCTACAGGATTGATGGGGTAACTGAACTAAATACAGCACCAACTAATAACTGTCTGTCAAGATGACAGTTCGAACAACCTTCTAATTGAAAATTATTGTCACAATCTGAGCTTCCGTCCAACCTCCCTCTGACCCTCTGACCTGTTTTGTTTGACGCCGTCACATGAGAGAGGAGAATGTCAGTGTGTCTAACAGTTAAACAACCGTGATGAAAGAAGAGTGATGAAACGTGTGATCGTTTCTCTGGGGTTGAGTAGTCTGGGATGTTTTTGAGCTGCTTCTCTTCCTGGAAATGTGTCTTACTGCACATCATACCCACAGTGTCGTCGGTCACTAAACGATTGCCATGACTTTGACTCTGTGACTGCCAAAACTAATATGTTACAGACTAATTGACTGAAGCAATTGACACAAACAATCATGTCATTTATATTAATGAAGGCCAATTCTGGAAGTGCTAAAAAAAAAAAAATGAGTTTCACAAGATTCACAGAGATTCACAAAGGCCTCTGTCAAGTATGAACTAGTGCTGCACGCCGTGCGAGAGACTCATGTTTTATTTTCCTAATTATAAGAGCTTTAGTGTAAGACGTGTTCTTTGAATGAAGTTTTACAGAAAAAAAATGCTTGGATTAAAATCTGAGCTCTCAGTGAGCCACTCCCTGATTTCTGCTTATTTCATATTCTTGAAAGTTCCGATCAGAGGCCACAACAAGCGCTTGTCCAACTGTGTTTTCATGTGTGTGTTTAACTTTCGTGTAATATTTGGTTGGATCAGAGTTGGTAAACACATTATTTGTTCTGCGTTGCTTCTGTCACCTCTTCTGTTCTGTTGCATGTGTAATTTTAGATTTTTGTGTTAAATGATCGGTATGTGATGCAGCTCTATTACGACCTCGATGCAAACAGGTTTTATCTTAAATTTAGTTACTACAACAAAGGTTTCCGCAACAATGACATGGAAGACGCCTGTCAACCTGATCTTTGACACAAAAGCCCATCAAAAACACCAGGTTATTTGCTGATCTGTAATCACTTGAAAAAGTGCAAAGGTCGTTTGTAATCCAAAACCTGACACCAGGACGAGGATTTCCCCATTTACAATGTCCTCAATGAGCTGAGAGGAACTTTGGTGATTTTTATTTTTTTTATATGTAAGTGGACCAGTGACAGTTCAGCTTCTCTGCTTGCACTTGACAGCGTAATTGCTTTGCTAACAGTGTAAGTAACAGGAGAAGTAATGATGCGTCTTTGTTGCTTTGTGTCCAGAGTGAAATGGGCAGCAAGTCTCCCAATGTGTCCGAGAGCACGAGGGATTCTCCCAGGTCCTTCCTGCTCACCATCAACCTAAAGGAAGGATGCAACCTGGTCATCAGGGACCGCTGCGGTAAGACAATTATCTTAACTATACTTTTTTTTTTACTACTGGGGTGCTAATATGCTAAAGGCTGTCTTTGTTAGCTTTGTTTGGTGTAATATGGTGATGCTGCCGGACAATAGCCGCGCTCACAGAAAGAGCCGTATCAATTTACCCACAGGTATCATTAATGCAGCAGAGTTTACTCAGCGGGGCTTCTCTCGTGTGTGTCGTGCACAATGTAGCAGCTGTCCTGTTCAAACCCGTGCAGTACAATGGAGCCACCCAATGTAGGCAGAAGTAGAGGAGGTACCGTGAGCAGGGACACAGTCCGCTGTGCTCTGAGCAAACATACGCAACTAAATCAACAGGATCTTCAATGATGCCTGAGCCTGGGAATCATCCCGTGTTATTGACTCAAGCATTTTATTTTAGAAAAACAAATGTTAATGAAAATATGACCTGTTCATATGTGAATAATACATTTAATTAATTATTTCATTTCAAAGGACTAATAATATGGAAATTTCTGATAAAGAGAAATAGAAATAAAAAGTAAAAGCAGAAAAGAAAAGTAATAGAAATGTCTGTGGGTAAATTGCTTAGAAAGTATTGGAATGTCCCTTTAAAGTTTTAAGCAAGTTTTCCCTGCTTTGCATATTGTGTGGTTCTGGGTTATGGTGTTTTTTTTTTTCATATTTTGATGTAATTTACATTTATTTTAATATTCAGATCATATCAACAACTGGTTTGTAGGAATTTCACTTTTACACTGCTCGTGTTGCAGACTTTCTGCTTCAGCAGCCGTAATAAACAAACAAAAAAATCAACTTTTGATTTTCTGTGGTCCACACAAATGAAGAACATGTGTCATATTTGTCACATTCAGCGCAACCTCAAATTCCAGTAGTATTTGTAATGTTTGTGTGGCCTTATCTACAGCCTGATTGGTTTTCTCCACCTACTGTCACTCTGTTGTTAGATCTTCTTCATGTCATGACTCACTGATGACCTCACTGCTGCTGTTATACTTCAGGTTTTTGTCTCCTTAAAACTGAAGAATGTTGACTGAGAATGTTCTTTTTTTTTTTTTTTTTTTAGTGAGTCACACTGTGGATGTGAATGGACTGGAGATGAACTGTTTTAGGGCAGGTTATCTTATTATGTTTTTTTTTTTGGCTCCAACTCAAGTCTGATGTCTTCTTAGTCTGATGTCATGGAATTCATGACAGGTTTGAGTCCACACCTCACTGTGTTATTCCTGGTCCTATCACCAATGTTTACACGCATCTGTATCATGAACCTGTGAGAGTCTGTGATGTGTTTTTTTTGTGGCTGATTTGACCAGCGCTGTGTCCTCCGGCCTTCACGTGGCCTCACTCTGTGTTTTCAGCCTTGGTTTTTCTGCTACCACCAACACCTTAAATAATAGACACAGCGTCATTGACTCCGGGGACGGCAGAGGGAGTCGAGTGTCATGTCGGCTGTGCGGCTCTAGTAACAGCCGGGGCTGGATTCCACACAACATATTACAACCTGTCTGAGCCGCACCCTGCAGACCTCCTCTGTCTTTATTCCTGTCTCACATGGCTTTGGTGTTTACCTTAACAGTCACTAAGGAACAATAATAGTTAGGGTAGGGGAAGTGTATCAGCCTGAGAAGAAAAATGGTAAAAGCTGTGTGTGAGGTTCAGTTTGATGTAATCTGATGATGTACAAGTAGAAAACAACCACAAAAAGTTTTGTTGTGTGAAGACCAATAGGGAAATAGTTATAAATGAACATCAAAACCACAGAGAACCAGACTGGTTCTGACTGGTTGCCTTGCTGCCCTCATCTGGTGGTTTTAAAGAACACTGACTTTTCTGTGATAAGGAAAAAAAAGAAAGAAAAGTGTTAATGAAACAAACATTCAATATTTCTGCTTACAGTTCAAAGGTATTTGTGATTAGTTGTTGTTGGAGGCAGACATGGAAAGAAAAAAAAAAGTTTATCTCCTGGTGACACATGGTTTCTCATTCATTCATTAAAATATAAAATAATCCAAAGTTTAACCTTCCTTTTTTTGACTTTTTTTTTAATTTTATTTTTTGTTTATAATTTAGAACCTGAGCCTTTCATTGGCCTCACTTTTCTTTTGTCGCCTACACACAAAAAAATATAAATGTTGTAAAACCTGCATTGATTCACTTGTCTTTTCCTCTTTCAGGCACCAGTGATCCTTACGTGAAGTTCAAACTAGACGGAAAAACCTTCTACAAAAGTAAAACCATTTATAAGAACCTCAATCCTGTATGGAATGAAACCTTTTCTCTACCTTTGAAGGATCTGAATCAGAAACTTCACATCAAGGTAAAACTTTACACTAACAAGTCGGTGAAGCTTATTTAAATTTCTGAGATAGAAACAAAACGGTCAGATGTGTTGGCTTATTTAAATTTCTGAGATAGAAACAGAACGGTCAGATGTGTTGCTATTTTCTTCGTCTTTTTTTTTTCTTGTGCTTCGAGGATCTTTTTATTATTATTATTATTCTATTTCAAATTTTTTTTTAACCACTGACCACTAAATAGTTTGACTTTTTTTTTGTACTGTAGATGAACTTTGAATGCAAAAGTACCAAACATGTTATTCAGTATTTTAGCTCTGCTTCAACACTGTTACCAAACACATTCAGTTTGTTATAAAAACCCACTAATATCCAAGGTTGCTGCTTTAGAGTTTAAAAAAAATGTTTAATTGTCTGCTGTGTGAATTAGTTTTATATTTATTATAAAAACTTGATAAGATTTGTTAAAATGTTTCCATGTTCATTCACACTTTTGTCAACAAACAGGTCTACGACCATGACCTGACCACCGATGACTTCATGGGCTCGGCCAGTTACCTCCTCAGTGACCTGGAGTTTGACAAGTGAGTTTTTGTCTGTTTAGTCTTTCACATCTGGAGTTGGAAAAGAGTTTTCTAGGATGCTGGAAAAAACAAATCACTTCACTTATGCCGATACAGAAAAGTTACTTCAACCTGGAAATGCTTTCGACAGTTTTGTCACTCACTCTAACGCAGTGTTCAAGGCAACTGGGAAAATGAACTTGTCCAATGAGGAGACACGATCACTGGCCAATTTTCCTTTGTCTAATCTGAGGAAGCATTAACACTGTAATTACCTCGAGTTGAGACCTTAATCAGTGCTGATTATAGAAAGACACGCAGCTTTGTTTCACACGTTCTGTCTTCAACTTTATTCTTCACTAGTTCATCCAAACTGTCCCGCATCTGCATGTGATCAGGTCAGAACCAGTACAAGTACCAGTGATTTACTGTTGTTTACTTGCTGATAATGAATACCAATGCTGACACTTCACCAGGTTGGAAGAGAAACTATAGGTTTGAGCTCAACCTGAACCTGAACCACAATGAGGAAACTGAGCATTAAAAAGACCTGAAGCTGGTTTTATCTTCTTCTCACTTCTTCTTGACATTGAGAACAGGGGTTAGCTGAACAGAAAGTGAGTAAAGCTTAAACACCAATAATGCATTTCATTTGTATTTGAATAAAGTATTGGGCCTACCACTCCAGTAGTCAAATTAGAATTACTGTTAGTTCATTAGTTAATCTTTCAGGAATAGCAAGGCTCCACCCTGACCACAGATTAAACCCTGGCGTCACGGTCACCAGATCACTACCAGATAAGGTCTTTGAGAACTCCCTGCGACCTCCTTCTGACATTGACTCAATCTGACTCCTCTCTCCCAGAGTGAACAAGCTCTCCCTGCGCTTGGACGACCCCAACAGCCTGGAGGACGACATGGGCCACGTGCTGCTGGACATGAGTCTCTCAGTCAGAGATGGGGACAGTAGAAAAGGCCAAGTATGGCCACACGTCCTACGCTGTCAAACCACTGCATGCTTGTTCACAACGTTTGCATGTTCAGTGCACATTATGTTGTTACGTGTTTGTGTGTAACTGTGTACTAACCACAGTTTTGTTTTTTTTTTTATTCTGCATCTAACACGCATGCTCCTGTTGGCAGAGGTGGCCCCAAATACGAAAACGAAGTAGTAGGGTAAGACATGAGTCAGGGAAACTAATGCTTCTAATCACTACACGTCCAAAGGGACATCAATACATTTTTATAAACAGACTTGATTAATATTGATATTTAATCAACTCAAAATGAAATCATTAATTATTAAGAGTAAATAAAAAAATATGTATTTTCCTGTCTCTAAAAAATATTTCCAGTTTTACGTCTTCTTTAGCTAAAGGGAAGGACATTTGAATAATAATTGAGGTGGAATGAAACGTCGGGCTGTTTTTGTTGACAACTGTTAGTGAGAAATAAACACTTCACTATGGAGTTTTGACAGATGTGCTGTTTCACTGATTAGTTGTTTTCCCACTGAACAGCTGCTGGATGTATGTTTGTTCTCCGCTTTAATCACTGTTGTCTGGAAACGCCGCCGACGTCTCCCGTGCATGAATCTCTCTCAAGGGTAGAGTGACAGTTATTTCATTAGACGCTGCGGCCGCCCCAGCACCACATGTCTCTGCTCAGCCCTCGTCTGTGAACTGTTGACAGTTGTGTCACCCTGTGAGTTACGGCCACTGACTTTGTTTGGAAGCTGTCTGCATGACCTACGACATACATGTTTTGGCTTCCTTTATCGCGCACCACTGCCAAGTGCACGCAGTGTAACTTATTAACCTTAATACCTAATATTTTTTGTGGTCCTTCACGAGGCAGAGCTGAGTCACGCACACGACTCTGGTTTATACCATTTTTTTTCCAAAGTGAAACCCAATCAGCCTGATAAACTTAACTGTCAGTTTATTTTATCAACTTGGCTTTTTAATCTTTTTAAGTATCAAAAAGATGTGTATGTAACTCACAGTCCTGTTACTTTTTTATAGTTACATTTGGATAGTTAACTTTTTTTCCAGGGAGAAGGTGATTGGAAACTTTTAATGTATATTTGCTTGAATATTTTCCCTTTTCCTTTTTCCCGTCCAGTCCGGAGGTTCCTCTCCACACCAGCGTCTGTCGGAGACACTGAAGAAGAGTCAGTTGTGGACGTCTGTTGTGTCAGTGACTCTGGTTGAAGGCCAGGATCTGCAGATGGACTCTCAGGGAGGTCAGCTCTTTGTTCGCTTCAAACTGGGAGACCAGCGATACAAAAGCAAGGTATTGGATGAGCAAAAAAAAAAAGAAGCTATTTACATCCTGCAATTTCTTTTAATTTGTCCTGTTATTGCCTTCATGTCTTTGCTTTTTAAACCTAATAATTTGGTTTAGGATGTTTTAGAAGTGTTGTTGATGCTTTTCAAATGTCATATTCTTCATGAACAATCTTTTCTGCCATGACAAACACAAAAAGGATCTGTCTTTAAACAGTTGTACTAACATAAGTATTGGTTGAAATATTTGTCTTTCTGTATGCAGTAATTTTCACACACTTAACCTTTGCTCAACTCAACTGGAGAAGGCGGTGTCTAAAAGCATCTGCTCAAATATGTTACATTTAACAAAGAAAAATGATCATTTTAAAAGTTATTTTGTCAGGAGAGTGTGTTTGAGATTCTGAATATAAATGTGAATTTTTGTCTGTGTTTTTTAGTGTCGTATCTACTTTTCTAAACCTCGTGATTTTTTGACTATTTAATTCATATACATGTTTTTTTCCCTTCATGTAGAATCACTGTAAAGTGGCCAGCCCTCAGTGGAGGGAGAAGTTCAGCTTTAACATGTTTATAGACAGTCCACACATCCTGGAGGTTGAGCTCTGGTCCAAGGAAGGACGAAGACCTGAGGAGTGTCTGGGAACGTGAGTCAGACCTCACCTCTGATATATATATCATACACTTATTACTTCACACTGAAGGTTTGGTTTAGAGACGCGAGAAAATATCCACTAAAACTTTAGTTTAGACAAAGAAATAAATATGTGGTATGTAAGATGAGATTAGTCTAAATAGCTTTTATTCACTTGTGTTGCTTTTTTTTAAGTACTCTGTATTTATTTATGTTTGCATGCACTTTGTTATTAAGTTTCATTTTGTGCACAGGTGTGAAGTGGACCTGTCCACTGTCCCGTTAAATGAGAGACAGGTGTACAACCACTCTCTGAATCACGGACGTGGAAGTTTGGTTTTCCTGCTCACCGTGAACCCCTGCAGAGGCGTCTCCATCTCTGATGTCTGTGCTGCACCTCTGGACGAACCACAGGAGCAGCAGATCCAGCTGGAAAACTATGTAAATGATACTAAACCGTTTTTTGTTTTTTTTGGTTTGTTGTTGCCAAACAGTCTATTTTATGTAATATTTAGTCTATTTGCAATTTCATTTTATTTACATAAACAATAGAATATCATTCCATCTAAAAGTGCTGAACTGGTGTCCATATTAGAAGAAGTAAACAAGGACTTTATTGTTTATAAGCGACGAAAAGCAGTGTTCTGTTTAACAACCACGAGGTGGCAGTATAGGTCTGCACGGATTACAGGGAATTACAGGGCGCAAGCGACTCTATTTTGTCACTGAGATAATTGGCTAAGTATGACATCATGTGACAACAAAGAGTACATGTTATTGGTCTGCATTTCCTGGACGTGAGGGGCCGTAGTGAATGTAAAAAAGGTGCCAGTTAAAAAACGATTTGTGGCAGTAGTTCCTGGTTTTTGTTAATGTGTCAAAAATAATCAATGGTTATCATTAATTAAGAGAGTTTATATAACATCATATAAACATTATAATTAGTTTATTAGCACATTGACCGATTTGTTAATCACTGGTTTATTTAACTGTTTATAACATCATATAAACATTATAATTAGCTTATTAGCACATTGACTGATTTGTTAATCACTGGTTTCTGGTTTATTTAACTCTTTGAAACAAAAGAAGGCAAATATGTTACATAAACCAAAACATTTACATGATTTGATTTTTTTTTATAATTTATTATTGTTCACATTACTATCATGACTAAATTATAGAGTAACTAATCTTATAAAGTAGGATTTTTTAAAGGTATTAAAAGTTTTTTAGTTTGCTCACGATGTTTACATTTTTTAATGTAATCATTTATCTGCAGTATAAACTAATATATTCCCCACACGTCTTAAAATGTAGCACAATATTTTCTAAATCAAATTAATTAACTACAAAGTTTTGTAAATGTCTTGGATTATATTTCTGCTATAAATATTTTCTTAACGCTTGTGTGTTCCTCCCGCAGAGTTTGAAAAGTTCACTGAAAAACCTAAATGATGTTGGGTTCCTTCAAGTCAAGGTCCTTAAAGCTGTAGATCTGCTGGCTGCTGATTTAAATGGTAATTAGTCACACAGATGGATTCTCCTTCACTGGTGATGTGTTTTGTTTTTTTTATTCAGGAACGGCTAATGACAGAAAATGTGTTGAACGCCATGTTGTGTTGTCTTTTGTAGGCAAGAGCGACCCGTTCTGTGTGCTGGAGCTGGGAAACGACCGACTTCAGACCCACATCGTCTACAAGACCCTCAACCCAGAGTGGAACACGGTCTTCACATTGTCAGTTTGACTTGCTTTTTCTTTTCTTTTATAAACACAGAGCTAGCAGCTTCCACCAGTGGGTGCTGTAAACACAGTTGAAATCACTCTGTACATCACATAATCAAGTATAAATGAATCTGCTGTGATAGATACTACAAATAATAGAAACTGTTTGATGCCATTATGAGCGACATGTCCTGTTTTTTCTGCTCTGCAGTCCTATCAAAGACATCCATGATGCCCTGGTGGTGACTATCTTTGACGACGACGGCGATAAAGCGCCAGACTTCCTGGGGAAAGTGGCCATTCCTCTGCTCTTGGTACGGACTCCCTCACCATCCCTGATCCTGTTCTATTTACAAAAGCACATCTTTACAACTAAATATCGCTGCACTTTACACTAAAACACAAAGACACAAATAAAAAAAACAAAACAAAACAACTGCAATTATAAAATGAAGGAATATAATTTGCAATACGTTTACAATTTATTCTCGGATGTAAATAAATATCTGGCTGTGTTCACCTTTCAATCAAAGACTAATCGTTTGTAAATGTTCCTTATTAAATTACATGTTGTGATTAAGGTTTTTGAGACATTCCTTCAAACAGCAGCATGTTCTATTATAATTATTATTATTTTATTATTATTATCTTAATTATCAATTATTACCACAGCAGACTTTAAGTACGTGTGAGTTCCAGAGTCACTGGTGTTTGGGTTCAGCCCGTGACCTTGTTTTTGTCTTGCAGATCCATAGGGGGCAACAGATCGCCTTCCCTCTGAAGAAAGAGGACTTAAGCGATCTGTCAAAAGGGAGCATCACTTTAGAGCTGGAGGTTATTTTTAACCCTGTGAGTATGAGTCGGGTCATCTGAATATGGTGGACATGAATTATAGACCTGGTTCTGTTTGTTCCTCATTGATGCACTTCTTCTTCTTCTTTTTCTTCACAGGTCAGAGCAGGTATAAGAACCTTCCAGCCCAAAGAGAGAACGTTTGTGGAGGACAATCCCAAGTTTTCCAAAAAGGTGTGTTGATCACGTTCATTTTTGGTGTTTAAATTGAGAAACAAAAATTGTAATAATGTATTTTTTTTATACAGTTTGAATTATTTAGTTTAGGTCATTAATTATTATATTTGATAGGGACCTGTAAATACATTAACTTTTTTTCATTTAAAAAAACCTATATTTTCCAAAACAAAACATTTTGCAGTTTATTTATATTATCCTTTCCCACAGCCTGTAGCTCTCGAACCAGTCTTTAATAATGTATTAAATTAAAATGTTCAAAGTTTGTTTGTATAGAATATTTTCCACATAATTACACAGTTCAATTTCATAATAAAAGTTGCTGAAAATGTTCAAAGTTTGTTTGTATAGAAACCCAAAACCCAAAACTTTTCATATCATATCCCTAAACTTTCAAGGCGACTGAAATAATAAAAACCCTGCAGAGTTTGTTTTTTTTTCTTTTTCCCAACAATATTTTTTTTTTCTCACATAGTCAATGTGAGATTTTTCTCTGCGCCTTGAAGGGAGAGAAGCAAATGAACCATATTTGACTGTTTTCTTTGCCTGATTTATCTCTCTATCGCCATCCTCGTACTGAGCAGGACTTCTCCTGAATTAGTTGAATTGAGCTTTAATTGACCCCTACTGTGACTGAGCTCTTGTCCACTGTTCTACATGAGTTTGAACTACAGTGTGCATGACAGGCTGTGACACAGGGTGCCTGACTGTCTGTTCTCCGCACAAAGACTCATTGTTGCCAGACAATACGTCGCTCACTAACACCAAAATTGGCTTTCACTCAGATGGATTCAGATGTAATGTGCAGCATTTCGGTTTGTTTAAATGTTGAAAGTCTTGCTTGACAGTAATCAGGTCAGATTACTGACATTTTTTCGCCCAGTGACCGCGGCAGCCTGCGCCAGAACATGCTAGCTACTCCGACATTGTTTCACTGGTTGACCTCGGGATGTTTTTTTTTTTTGCTTGGCACAAAAAAAAAGTCTAAACCCCATTAAGTGTTTTATTATTCATGTTTTAAACATACCGTTATAATATTTATGTTTTGCATGTTTGTAATGTGTATCTTTCAGGCTCTCGCCAGGAACGTGCTGCGTGTTCAGACACTGTACAGGGCTATCATGTCAACTCTGCAGTACATCAAAAGCTGCTTCCAGTGGGAGAGCGTTCAGAGGAGCCTGCTGGCTTTCCTGGTGAAGTGCATTTACTGCTTATCATCATACTATTCGCAGCTCCACTCTCTGTTCTCCCTCCAAGGCTGCGGAGGGAGAGCCCAGCCCCGGTCAACTCTCGCCTGAACTCTCCCAGTGAGAATTCTAATCAATGCAGCGTTGGGCTCAGTAGAAACACAGGCTTGGCCGCGCACTCGCTCTAGAGTGGACGTTCTCAGAGATGTGTGTGCCGTTGGAGCAGTGTTAAGCCTCAGCTGCCGAGAGAAGAGTCCCAGTGGAGTTGAGATGGTCTATTTTTGTTCTACTTCCCTGACAACTCATTAACCCACTGTCCAATCTGTGCTCAGTGTGATTCAGCCCCCCATTATGCCAACAAAAGTCCAATTAAAAAGCTCTTCAGAGATAAGGCAGATTCTCCATCAGTCCATTGTTCAGTACAAGTGCAAAAACAGAAGCAAAGCCCTTTGCAATTGGAAACGGGAGATGATCTTTTTGACATTCTTCTCTTCCAACTGTAGGTCTGTCCAAACCACACACACACACAGCGAGATGCGCTTTACACATGCGTAGCAATCAAGGTCATTCAGAGTTCCTTTTGTTTTTACAGCTGACGTCCTGTAGATGGCATTAAAGCTTTTCCTCAGCGTGTGAAGATTTTCCTCTTGGACTTGTGAAGTGCTACTGTAAGCCAGCCAATAGTACAGTTGGTTCAATTTGCTGTGAAAACATGATCTGCAGCACAGATCTGTTGTCTCAACTGAAGCCAATGGCAAAGTTTAGTCGCTTGTTTATTATTCCGTACAACTTTTTTTTTGCTTTTTTAGAGACTGCGCGGTCCAGGGTGAGGGAAGAGGAGTCAGCGGTTCTTAATCCGGGTCGCCATCCGTCTAATGCTATAAACCGTGGTTGATGTCTCTAGGTTTTATTTGATCACAGATTATTATCGGGATATTGCATTTGAATAATAACCGGTTCCACCCCCATCTCTGTTTCTATAATATTTAATAATTATTAGGGAGTATGTTGTTGTTTTTGCCCGACAACTCAGCCAAAATGGAAAAAAAAAAAAAAAATCATGCAAGCATTTAGCGAGCAGACAACACACACACACATACACACACACACATACACATCCTCCCACTACATCCCGGGGTTTGAAATACAGCACCATCTGTACTCTTGATTTCACACTAATTCTACCAGCTTTTTTAAGTCCCAGGAGAGGAGGAGAAGAAAAAGATGGCTCCTTGAAACAAGCACATAGCAGTAAAGAATCAAAGGTTCATTTCACATCACAGGAGACAATGTCTGTTAAAAAAACCATTATGCAGAAAGCTGTGGTATCTTAACAGGTGTACCTTAACACCGTGAGACGTTCGCTGTCAGTGCTTCACCACACATGTATGACACATCAGCTTCACATGACTGTCTCTGTTCTGTTTTGTTTTTTTTAATTATAGCCTTGTTCCCGTGAAATACATTTCAAGGAAATGGGAAAAAAAAAGAGGAGCTGATGAGGACGCATGATGGCAAAATTATAAATCATTGAAAGTTAAACAGCGGCACGCGAGATAAGAGTGGCTAAAAACAACCACACTCGTTAGAAGTTTCAGAATTAGAGTTTGCTGCTTAAACAATGTGGATGATCTTGAAATATATATAGTTATTTTAACTGTAACATTAAAACTGTTTGTTTAGAATTCAGCAGCAGCAACACCAAAAAGATTATTTTTTAAAATTATTTTGGCATGCTCGCTCTCCAACAAAAAGAGAGGGTTGCCTAAAATAGAACGATGCACAAGACGAGAAACAAAGAAAACCCAACACACAGCAGCGGACGTCACTTCCAGCTCTGTCTCTGTTTATACTCCAGTGTTGACCAGCTAAAGTTTAGACTTCCTGAAAACTGCTACCAAAAAAAGTCTTGTTTTTTGACTGAAGTTTTAGTAACAGATCAGAGGACAGAGATAATATTTAAATGTGAAGTAAGATTTTTTTTTAAAAAAACAAAAGTGTGGCTTTGTAAACATGGAGTGGATGTGACTGACGGACCTGCCTGCAGTTTAGATCTTGCTGGAAAATTGGAGAAAAACCACACGAAAATACTCGTAAATATTCAAAATAATCGAAAATAGTCTTATATGAATCTGTCCCAGCATTTTCTGGACAGTATTTGCTGTTACTTTCAAAATTATTTTTAATTTAGCAAATGTTTAGCAAATTTGTTTTGCTCAAACACTAGAGCCTTTTACTTGGTCTTTAGTTTGATAAATGAAGATTAAAATCAATACCAATTTTTTTTTCTTTTTAAAAATATAAAAAACTGCGATCACTAATGTGTTCTTGTCCTAAAGGAAGTTCCATGTAGCATTTCCTAGTTCTCTGTAATTATTTGGATTCCAGTCATGATTTCACTGAGTGAGAAAAAACAAGACACAATCAGCCATAGATAATTTTACTGCTTTTAAATTAAATTAACTGCAGTTTTTTTTTCTTATTCCTTCTTATCCTCTTTGATCTGGATCCTCTTTCTTCCTGTTGAAGTCCGTGTGACGCCTCTCTAACTGCACTTATCACCATCTTTATAGCCAAAGTATACATTTCCACAAAAGCGTGACTTGGCTTTTTCCCCCATGTCCAAGCCCAGTCCCCACTAATATACCGTGTCCCTGTCACCGAGGACTTGTTCCTCCTCCTCCTCCTCCTCTCACAGTCCTTTGTTATTGGCCCGTATTAACACAGACAGGAGCCTGCTTGGCTTTTTGCACTTTTAGAGCTGCTGGTGTGAGTGGTGTTAGAGCAGGGGGGAGCGATCCGCCATCTCTTATGTCACTGGGTGCAACAGAGGAGAGCAATGTCTTTACCAGATGTTCACTTCTATTTTTATTAGCATTTAAAAACCTGTAAACTGCTCCCCTCTCCTATGCCTCTTGGCGTGCTGCCACTGCGGCCAACGCCGCCGCTCTGACAGGATTATTTTATGGAGCCATTTAGCCGAGCGGTCGAGACATCACACGCCATATTTCTTAATTCTGTCGTTCCTTTTCAGCAGAACACAGGTGGAATGTGCATCACAAGTGTCATTATGGATGCTGATGACAAACTCACACACACACCAACACACACAGGGAGGCTTTGGTGGCTGCTGTGAATTGTGTGGTCCACCGTGATGTGCTCAACGTTAACCATTTATGTGGTTAATGTCAGCGATGACAGGGATGTAGAGAAGGAGCAGTGACCACGTGGTCTGTGTTAGAGAGGCTCAACCTTTAGCTTGTTGAGAAGGTGTAATTATAAGAAATATCTAAGTGTGACTATTTGTGCTGACCTCTGCTCCATCTGTCTGTCTGTCCGTCTGTCTGTCTGTCTGTCTGTAGGTGTTTGTCGTGACAGTGTGGTACTGGGAGTTTTACATGCTGCCCGCCTTCCTGGTTTTGCTCATCGTGAGAAACTACGCCTTGATCCGTTCTGGTCAAGACAGCCACGATCTGGTGAGTGTGAAGAGCGACTCCTCTCTTTGTCAGAGCGCTGAACTCCTGAGACACTTGTTCTTCCTGCTTCCATTTTTTTCTGTATTACATTTAAACACAACACATTTCAACTACATTTTACCACCCTGGTTAAAAGGCTGCTATATTTCTAAAAGAAAATGTACATATAATAAATAAACTATCTGCACCCCTGCATATAAGACACAATAATAAAAATAAAGTTCTCATGCAGAAGCATAGAAAACTGAGTGAACACGGTGTGAATCACCATGTGATTATGTTCAGAGCTTATTTTTTCAGTGCTTGTCCTTCTTCAACTCGTCCTTCTTCTTCTGCTGTCCACTTGTCCTCTTTGTTCCCTGTCCTGTGTCCTCCCTGAAGTTTTCAACACTCTCATATGAAAAGGTTGTAATTTTCTATGCTCTTTTTTTCCCCCCAGTGCTGCTTTTTTCTTCATTTTTGTGGAGGTTTTCTATACAGTGTAGTCCAATATATTTATTTATTTATTTATTTATATATATATATATACATATATATATATATATATATATACATACATACATACACATATACACACAGTTCTGGTCTCATAACACTCAACTAAATTTAAATAAACAGTAAATTGAATATACAAATTTACATTTTTACTAACTATAAAATGAGAAACATATATATGTACATTTACACACATACAAAAATATACACACATATATATGCAGTATATTTATGTAATGTTTAGCCATATATTGAAATGCTTAAAAAATAGAAGAAAAAATCGATTATATATATATATATTTTTGCAAATAATTTAATGTTTAAAATTGAATAAATATTTATCGCTACATTTAAAGCTACGATTGGGTAAAAGTTATCCTTTTTTTATTTTAGCTATCTTTTATTCTAAAACCTATTGTCAATTTATTCACTTTTGACATGTTTTCTTAATGCTTTTTGATGATTACTCAGTTATACAATTATTTTTCTTACTTTTCTTCTGTCAACTGTAAATGTAAATACTTGTCTTTGGCTCTTATAATATTTGACCCTCTACAAAATTAGCCCTTTAGCGTCATCTTAATTTGACAGATGTTAAAGTTCAGATTGTTTATTTCACATTTTTATTTCACATTTTTTTGTCGGCTCTTGTTGGCTTTTGTTTGAAATTAAAACTAAAATTGTACAATAAACCATTATTCTGTGGATATTATTTTTATCCACAGAGTATGTGACTCTGGACATTATTCTGTTGTTATTTCTGAGTCACATACGTTGTTGTTTTAAAGTCTCCATCAAATAACTGAGTCACATACGTTGTTGTTTTAAAGACTCCATCAGTAAAATAATGTGCAGCAGTGACTCTGACTCTAAAGTTAGTGACCGCTAACGACAGAAGTTGATTCACACGTCACAAGTCAATTCCCTTTTGTTTCAGGACAACATGGATGTGGGGGACGAAGATGATGATGACGAGAAGGTAAGATCATGCGCCGGCTGTTTATTTTTTTTCTACTTTTTTTTTTTCCCCCGACTCTGTTTCCTGCCGAGAAAGGTGTCTGTCTGTGACCAATAGTCTTTTTTTTCTTAAGCTCCTTATTCACAACTAAATCTGACGCATTTTGATTCCTGCCAGCAGTGAGTTGTATTTCTTTGTGAACTTGTGGTCGGGCTTAATAAAGACCTCACAGACCTGTTTCCACATGTCACAACACATTCAAATGCTAATAGAGGGGTGTGGAGAAAGCTGCTGCTGCTTTTGGGAAAGTCCCTCAGCTTAACTCACCATATAATACCATCAATATGGAACTAATGACAGCACTTAGACATGGTTTTTCAAAGCTCTTTCTAAAAGTTTGTGTTAAAAGTTACAATGCTTTCAGTCACTGAAATATTTCTTCAGAGCGGCAGCGGTTTGTTGTAAATGTTTTAAAGGGCCGGCGTCGGGCTGATATAAAGCGGGTCTCCTGCCGGTTCCAGTGGGAACATGACCCTAAAATGGCTAAAGTGCTTCAGTGCGATGATGTATTTTGGACTGAGGTGACACTGAATTATCTCTCTGACTGATGGCGGCTGCGCATCTGCCGTACTCCAGGTTTTCATCCCAGGCGCACATCTTTTCCCAGGCTCGTCTGCAGAGTCCTGATGGCTCCCAGCCAGGAGTCCAAGTGAACACACATCATAGAAATCACATAGTGACAAAAACCATGACTTTGGCCAGAAATACTCCCTCAACAACCATCACTGGCAACACAACGTCCCCACAGACCCATTTCCTTTCTCTAGTCCCATAACCCTCCTCTGCGTTTGATGTGGCCGTGTCTCCGTCTGAAGTCTGGCTCTGACCACTGCCATCTTCAGACAAATCTGCTGTCCTCTGTTTATGTTAAAGCTGTCTGTCTCTCGTGGGGCCTGGACTATTCCTTTTCTTTCATAATGTGAAGTCCAGTCTTACTATGAAGAGCTTCCACTTCAAAAAGACGCGTCCAGCCTCTGCCTGAGCAGACGCTCTTGTCCAGAGCGACGATGAATGAGGCTGTTCCACTGTTTTGGTTTCTTTCTCAGCGGCTGCGGTGGCCATTATCTTTAAGTGTTGCAGAGATCAAACCTGTGGCCTTGACATTTTCTCAAAATAAATCACTAGGAGCTCGGTTGGTTTTTAGGCTGAGCTGACAAATCACCTGAACTTAAAACCAGTTTTACTTTAGTTTTACTGTGTTTGGGGGAAAAAAAATCAAGATATTTATGGGGTTTTTTTTGTTTCAAGGAAACCATTTCAGTGAATCAAACTTTAATTTATAACAAAAAATTAATTGATCACAGTTTGCCATAAGTAACTTTAATGCTAAGTCACAGCTTAGGACTACTAAAAAAGTACTTTTATTGCTAATTATCACTAATCACAATTATAAAAAAATTTTACTCAATTGGTGTAAAAACAAACTATTTTATTTATTTATTTTATTTTCTATGATTATTTTTACCAGTTACTAAACTGATGAAACATTTGTGTCCAAGTTAAAAAAAAAAAAGACTTTTGTGTCTTTTCTTTTTTTTTTAGAAAAAAATTGTCAAAAATTGTCTCTTTTTTTTCCACTGAGTGACCTTCTCCTGAAAAGACCTGCAAACACAGAAACAGAAAGTGAGTTATTGAGTGTGTGCCGACAGGAATGTGCTGTTTACTGCGTTGCAGGAGTCGGAGAAAAAAGGGTTGATGGAGAAAATCCACATGGTGCAGGAAACCATCATCACACTTCAGAACCTGCTGGATGGAATCGCTTCTTTTGGGGAAAGGATAAAAAAGTAAGGACAACAGATGTTTTTTTTTTTTTTAACCTTTTATTCAATATTTTATTGCAGCGTCAGAGAGCTAAAATGATTACACAGCCAGTATTTTAGTATGCAGTGCATTCGACGCTGGTCAACAACAGAATAGAGGCTCGTTCGCTCATTTCCCGTCAGTGTAATTTAGGTCCGACTGTGAACTTCTGCCTGTCACCAGCTGCTGTCTCTGCCTTTAATTTGACAGCACGTTTAACTGGTCCGTGCCGTTCCTGTCCGGCCTGGCTCTCCTGGTGTTTGCCATTGCAGCAGTGCTGACATACTTCATACCCATACGCTACATAGTTTTACTTTGGGGTAAGTATTCTGATCTGTTTGCTTGTGTTTTTATATAAAATATTTTTTTGCTCTTGAACTCCAGCTTTTTATTTTATGGTTTAAACAATAAACTCTTCACATAAACCAGCATATCTTTCTTTAAAAAAAAAAAAAAAAAAAGCTTGCATTCTGTTCTAAAAACGTGTCGATACACTGCACCACCCTGCACTTTGTAAAGTGAAAGTAAAACAAGGCAGCGACACACACAAGTGGCACTGTGGGTAATGATTCTTAGACAGCAGCTGGCTGCTGCTCTGCAGCTGTTTGTGTGGAAACAACGTGTGCAGCCACAACAGACTACTGTTAATAATATGTTGGTGTGAATCTGTGTTTTAGGCATCAATAAATTCACCAAGAAATTACGGAACCCGTACGCCATCAACAACAATGAAGTGCTTGATTTCCTGTCGAGGGTGCCTTCCGACGTGCAGAAGGTAAGCCCTGCCGGATCAAGCGTCCAGGAAGCCCGAAATCCCAGAGCCCGCTAGTTTTGCATTTTACCACAACAACTCCCAGGCATTCGGCGCTCTCATATGTATAATTAGCTTCATCTGTATAATTACGTAGCCCCCCTGTATAATTTCAGTTGTGTTTTGGTCACGATACATCCCTGGTGGAGGTCTCTGCAGCACGGGGCTTTTCCCAGGCTGATACGGCGGACGCTGCTCCTCTCTCCTCTCCTCTCCTCTCCCCCGTTTGAACTCAGCATGAGCAGAGAGTCTCCCTGAAACTCACATCAACGTATAAAATGATCATTCACCAAATCTAACTGCTGACACAGAAATCAAATCAAACTGCGATATAGTTTCTGCTTCCAGCTGTGCTTCTTTGTCTGGCTCTCCCTTTTCTCCCCTCTCTTTATACAGTCCCCTCTCATCCTCACCCTTTGTGGCCGTTCTACTCTCTCTAAGCTGTTTGACCCCTTATTGTCCCGTCCCTCTTCTGTGACAGACATGGCTCTCTTTGTTTAACTCACTGGTCACACTACTGACCGCTGCTGTCGTGAACCGCAGTCCTCGCACTCGATATACTTGTCATTCCACACCTTGGGGTTTTTTTTCAGTGGAAATTGTATAGAAGCACCTGTATATGAGTGGAGAAAATGTGTTCTTTCTCTATGGTTGATGGGGTTTTTTTTTTCATGAATGTAGTGACAAACTCTCATCCGTTACAGGTTCAGTACAGTGAGATCAGAAGCAACAAAAGGAAAAAAGCACAGTGAACGTGCGCCGACGCTGCTGCGGCCGCGTCCGGTGGTCTGTTCAACGTCTGCCGAGCGCCGCTCTCCACGTTTCACGGGGTTGTGTTGGTTTGAATCCTAACTCTTTAGCACCAAAGCACCTTCCAACCATAAGCATCTGGGTTAAAGACTCTTGAAGGAGAGATTATTTAACCACTTTTTTTACTGACATGTCTGATGTGCATTTCTTGAGCAATTGGTTATATTTTTCTCCAAATATTTCTGGTGTTTTAATGTATGTACAGTCTATTTTAAAAGAAAATAATGTAAAATAGTGAGAGTGTGCGTGACGGGTATGTAAAAATTCTAAGTGTATATTTTATATATAATTTCCTGTACAATTACAAATATAACAATAGTGTAACTATAAAAAATAGTCACCATTAGAAAAGTAATTTTAATTATTACCAGAAACCTTTTTCTTAGAAATGTTTTTGTGTTTTTTTTTTGGTTTTTTTTTTGTTTTTTGTTTTTTTACATTTTAAACATCAGGTAAATGTTCCAGTTTAAATCTGTAACACATCGACATATTATAGAGAATGAGTTACTGTCACTTTTATAAACACACGTGCTGGGCTCAGACAGTCCTGACTGACTAGTCGCCAAAATGACAAAAATATTTTGATGTTTACATGAACAGGTGAGTAGTTGTTTCCACTTCTATGATTCCATTCATCCTACACACACAGGGCGTTCTGTACTTTATCATCCGTATCTTACAGCTACTGATTAAGACTCTGCTTCAGTGCTACCAGCAATAAACACACACACACACACGGTCCTTCAGTGCAGCATCTTTTTATCTGCCTCTCTGTTTCACTTCTCTCTGAATTCCCCTGCACAGCATCGTCTTCATTCTCACTCCTGTGCTGCAGGATGGTGGGAGTCAAACAACACCCTTCTTCTCAGCTCCCTCTCTTCATTAGGCTTTCATGAAGCGATGCGAGGCTGCTCGAGACCTCACTGGCACCCTGGCTCCCCACTGTGTTGACGGCCCTTGGGCGTCGCCACGAGCAGGAGGACCCCGACGACCTCTTCTCAGCTGCTGTGACGAGATGCCTGGAGCCAGCATCCTATCAGGCGCAGCAGCCAGACAAACCTCCGGTACCATTGTTGCTCACACACAGGAGCAGGATTTAAAAAAAAAAAAAAAAAAAAAAAAAAAAGCCACAACAAAA
>NC_024311.1:16113071-16117826 GCF_000523025.1 Cynoglossus semilaevis | reverse complement strand
CACACAACCCCCCGCCGCTAGTTGTGTCCCACCAAAAGGGGAGAATATAAAAAAAAAAAAAAAAAAAAAAAAAAAGAAGCAGCCACAAGCAACAAAAGCTGCACCAATTTAGGGATTGAAGAATTGGAATAGTTAAGATGTTGGCGCTCAGACTAATACCCCGAGATGCAGAACACGTGGGGCTCGTCTTCCTAAGATAGAATTCGGCTAAAGATAAAGATAAACTTGTAATGAGAAAATTACTTTTTCATATCAGATGCTACACAAATATCCACCACAGGAGAGAATTTAGTGATTAACACGATTAGGAACCTCAGATTACAGCACCCGATTTCTGTTATCAGTGGTTTGTAGGATTAAAAAGAAAATAGACAATAAAAGAAACCAAACTTCTTCTGATTTTACATAAAAATCCTGCATTTTATAAATAAAAATGGATGATTTTTAGTCGTCTGGTGTGCAGAAGGTGGTGGGAATGTGGCAGAGCCTGACCCAAGCACCTCGTCATCTACTTATAATGGTGACTTAGGTCTTCAATATTAATAACCTGCTGTCAAGGACACTGGAAGGACATCTCAATTTGACACTTATAGGCTCAGCATGAATATGTATAGGTGCCGCGGCGCGTTCAAAATTACCAAGTAAAATCGTGGTTCACACGTGGGGACTAATGTGATGTGGCACATGCATTCTGATGAGCCACAAATACGGCGGCTGATAGGTCTCACAAGACTTGTTACAAATCTATGTCCAACCAGAGAATAGACTGCAGTGTGTGTGTGTGTGTCAGAGAGAGAGAGAGAGCGAGAGATTGTGTGTGTGAAGCTGAAGACGCTGCACATAAAGCCTCTTGAGATTCCAATAAATATCCATTACTATCTATTTAGTCTTTATTAGGTCATTAATAACTGAGTCTGTGTGTCGGTGCGTTAGCCAATCATCGAACAGTTCAGGACAACAACAGTAGTTTGTGAGAATTCTCATCCAAATGAAGTGAAGTGGAAATTGCCTTGAAGTTGGTGTTCAGACTTCCCTGCAGGGGGTGCTGACTGCACAGTTTGAATGCCCTGGTCATTAAGAGTGAACTGGTACAACATTGTTTTTCATCCTGGTATTAAATGAAAACACATTAAGAAGGTATTTATGAAGCATTTCCAGGCTTTTGTTTATAAACTGAATGTGAGAATTTTAATTTGATAGAAACAGTCGTTAATCAATCCTGGGGATCAGGTGACGCCTGAGCGAGATAATATAAGATTAATTATGTTAAGATTAAATATAGTTAAATATTTACATTAGTTAATTCAAAGTTACTGATCAAAGCATGTTTTTTTTTTTTTTTCAGACCACACGATACATAATGATCTCGTCCTAGTTGCTGTGATGACAGGAGTTGTTGCTGTTGATCCTTTGCAGCCGATGCTAATTGGCTTTAATAATGCGAAGCGTTTGTAGAATCCAGGAAAGGAGAGATCTGCCTGAGCACAGCTGCTCCTTGGACCTCCTTTTGGCAATTTGGAAAATAGGCAAAAGGCTCAGGTCGCTGACCTAAACTGGTTAGAGATCACCGGAACGTTTGTGTCCATGTGATAGTAATGTTGGTCTCCATCACTGGGTCTCACTTAACTTTATTAACTCCTTGACCACTGCTGCTCCTGAGACCAGACCTGTATGTTGGACGACAGAGTTGAAGGAAAATCACAATTTTTACTCCAGCTTATTTAAAAAAAAAAAAAGAAAGAAAGAAACCTCAGGCTATTTTCTTTGGCTGCTAGCATTAGCATTAGCAGCAGGACCAGTTTGTATTATTCATAAGAAGTGTGGTTTTACCACTAGATGTGATGTGACCCAATGATAACAGGATTTAATTTTTTTTTTTTTTTTTAGAAATTGTCTTAATCTTTAATGACACTACATTGATGTTTACCTTGTAGTACGATTGCGTTGACATGTTAACATGAATAGAATAGAATCTGTCTATAGGTTAGAACAGATGTCTTCACCTGATGACCTCTGACCCCTGCTCGGTGCCTCTAACAGGTCCACCCTCAGACTAACTCATTAGGGTTATTAGAAACATCAATTCATCCTCATGTCAGTCTGTAAACAGTGTGTTAAACCAGAGATAGAGCCGTGACCCGTGGCTGTATTTCTAGTAAACGCGTAAAAAGTTGAACTTGGACCCGTGGCTGTATTTCTAGTAAACGCTAGGTGTTAAAAGTTGAACTTAGTTAAATGTAGTTAAACCACAGTCCTCAGTGGTTAGAACCGTCCCGGTCAGAGGAGCCTCCATCAATCAAAGCCGTGGTCTGGTGGAGATAATAATGGACCTGCTGACAAGGTCCTGCCGGTGTCGTGACGGGGTGAAATGTGACGTTCGACGACCAACGCTGGCTCTTGTTTGGTTGGTGGGACTTCAATAAATCAAAGGATAAAATCAATGCAAACATATGATCTTTGAAAAGTAGTTAGTTTCCATTTGTCTGTGTAATGACATTGATCTCATTTGGGGGTAAAATAATAACGTGATCTTTGAAGCTGAGGTCTATTTACCATCTGCTTAAGTGAAGCAAAAAGGTTAGTTCACGCACGCGGCCGCCACGATGCGTTAATTTGGTGAAGGTCAGTGTTTCTCAGATGGTAGGTCGTGACTCAAAAGTCATGGTTGGGTCATTATTGGATTTATCTACAGGACAGCTTAAACTGGAGATCGATCTGTACATACTGTCTGCTCTTCTAGAGTTTTTTGGGTTTTCAGTTTGATAACTATGACTTTCATTCTGGAGTTTTTTGGGTTTTCAGTTTGCTGTTTGTTTGTTAACTATGACTTTCTAAATCTAAAAAGACAAAATTATAGTTTTATTGACTGTGGAAATAAATCTTTTGAGTAAGTGAGTGAGTAAGTATTGGACTCTTGATCCTCCTTTTCTTTACCGTTGATTATCATCTTAACACCATCTGATTTAGATGAAGAGAAATTGAGGGAAGGAGGGAAAAAATTCAGCATTTTTTATAGATCAATAGAAATTGAGGGAAGGAGGAAATTCAGCATTTTTTTAAAAAAATATTTCACTATTAACCCAATAATCCAGAGGATCTACTGATGTAGAATCAAGTCTTAGCCGAGAGATTGTGGGTGAAGTGTGTCAATATTTGAGTCCAGAATTCTGTTGTGAATTTGTCAAATTTCTGACTAATGTTTCATAATAAGTACCTGGTGGTCGGCGCTCAGCTAATCCAGCTAGCACAGCGTCTCTTAGCATTGCCTTATATGTTGAAGACGTGTCTGTCATGAGGTTGTTTTTTTTTCCATTTACATCCAGTCGTCATCTGCGAGTCTTTACGGCTCGTTTTATTATTTGTTCTGCCTTGAAATGTCTGTTGTTTTTTTTTACATTTCTTAAACATAAAAACACACATGCAGGTAGAACCAATGACAGTAGGAGTGGGCGTCATTTATCCTCAGTGACATCTGTTATTATGTTCTGCCACAGACCGCTCACTTTGAAATCACCAGCATCAAAAATGGAGGTAGGCTGTGATCAGTACCTTGTTTTGATCCAGTCCCTCAGATCAGGATCAAAACAAGTGTTAATAGTTACCTATCGGTGAATACATCCCGGCTGGTTTGAGTTCTTCTGCACCAAACTTCACTCCTTGATCCGTTGTCTGACGTAATCATTCTGACATTATGATATTGTAATATCAGACGTTGTAATATTTTTCCAAAACCACCTGACAGGTCTTCAAAACAGACTTGAAGTCCAAAGTTTTGTCACCTCTTTGATGACTGTCTCAGCTTCTCGTAATTGACGCTTGTGTCTCATATTCAAACAGAAATATTTGTATTTCTGACAAATCTCCCCCCCGGTTTTCAGTCGACACTTTCTTTTCTGTTATGAGTTTGATTTTGCACATTATATAGACTCTCCACGCCGCACGCCGCCGCTCCCCACAGTGTTAACAATGCTTGAGGGAGTCTGAGAGCAGGTAAATCACAGAGACGGTGTGTAGTGGCTGAGCTGCGGCTCAGAGGCTCAGGGGCGACTGTGGTGTCCCGCAGCAGACCGACATCAAAGCTCTTTATCCTGCAGAGCCCGAGGCTAGGAAGAGACCAGAGCTGTGAGTGACAGAGGAGGAGTGAAGTGATTAGGGAGGAGAGGCGAGGTGCTGATGATGAAACCGCCGCCGCCTTTTGTCTCTGCTCTGCCTTCACTGTCATTTGATTTCAGGGAAATTGGTTAAAGCACCGGCAAATTAAAAAAAATAGTGGTAGAACTTCAAACTTTGAGGTCAAACAGTTTTTAAAAAGTTGGCGTTCACACACCCAGAGAGACTGATCTGTTTTTACTGCTGTGACGAGAGAACAGCAGAGCTCACTCTGGACTCCTGAGTCTGTAGACATATTTAAATCTTCACAAAGTGAACAGTTTATTTCTGTTTTATGTTTGTAGCTTTTGGTTTCAGCGCTAAATGGTGTTTTTTGCATCTTTTTTTTAATAATTACTTTAAAAAAAACATTTAAAACGCCTTAATCTAAAAGAATAGTTTGATGGAAACAACTTCTTAATGACTTCTGAAAACATAGACCAGAACAATTATTTTTATTTTTTATGGCATGGTATATATGAAAATGGAGGTTGGAAAACAAAAGACTCCAGAAAAGTCTTGAGATTTGTTGAAGCTGTTGAAGTTTTGCCCTAAAACCAGGCAGTTCTGTTGGAGGAGTCAATATTTGATTAAATTACATAAATA
>NC_024311.1:16110761-16112773 GCF_000523025.1 Cynoglossus semilaevis | reverse complement strand
TCATTAGCATCCGTAGAGAAGGTTGATCCTCATGATGTCCCAGTAGGACATGCCCCGTCTCTGGCCGATCTGGACGTTGGCGTCAGGGATGGGGGTGATGCTGTCTCTGCCGTACTGGATGGAGAAGGCTGTTCTTCCATAGTGCATGATGGAGGAGTAGTCGTAGGGAGTGTTCAGGTTGTTGGTGGACTGCTTGTAGAAGTTGTAGGCCATCTGTGGGTTGATGTTCTCCCAGTTGATCCTGACGTAGTAGTCTCTGTCGCTCCTGGTCTGCTCGTGCTGGAAGCCCAGAGCGTGGTTGATCTCGTGCTGGATGATGCCGTGGTAGAGGCAGCCCTGTTTGTTGAGAGAGAGCACCTGTCTTCCTCCCTCTCTGCCCAGAGCAGAGAAACATCCAGCTCTGTTCTCAATGCTGATGTAGTCGTACTCGCTCTGACGGGGGACGAAGCGGAGGCAGGTCTTGCTGTGGTAGACGTTCATGGCGTACTGGATCTTCTGCCTTTCCCAGCTGGTGAACTCACTGCTCACAGTGAAGGGGATGGTCACCAGACCATTGGAACCTTTCCTCCACTGGCAGCTCTGAGACCAGCACCTCATGGCGTTTCTGGTTCTGGGAGCCAGCAGGTCTCCTTCCAGAAGGATCTCATCTGTGGCATTGTTGGAGGTCAGAATCCTGGTGCTGATGTCAACGTCGTCTGTGACTTCTTCTTCATTTCCTTCATCCTGGAGAGGATGAGCCTGAGAGAGGCCGAGCAGCAGCAGCAGCATCAGCAGACTGACAGTGGGAGTCATCTTCAGGATTGATCTGGACCTTGTGTGGAGATCTACTGTGGAGAGACTCCTGATGATCTGTGCTGGATCCACTGCTGTCCAGGCTCTTTATACACCTCTCTACAGGTGTGTCTGCAGCAGGATTATGGGCTGGGGTCACCACTGTTAGGCCTAAATAAACCTCTGGAGGGAGGACTCCACAGACAAACCCACTGATCCAACATGGTTTGTTGTAACGTCCTAAACCGTTTCAGTTCTTATGTTTTCTTTGATGAACCAACACCAGCTCACAAAGACTTATTTATACATTTATTTTCTCAAGACCTCCTTTGGAGTCTGTCTTCTGTCTGCAGAAGGATTATGGGCTGGGGTCCACACTGTTAGGGCTGTATAAACCCATGAAGGCAGAGCGCTCCACAGACAAACCTACATTATAAACATTCGATCTAATCCTCCCCAGTTCTGTCCATGTTGTCCTTTGTGTATTTCCAACAACTCCTTTGATACACTTTTCTGCCAGGTTTTTGTTGCATTGCTTTACTAAAAGCTTTTTAATAACCGGTCCCAAAGACTGGATGTATGTGCCAATATTGAATATGGGAAATGCCCATGACCCAAATAGTGTTCACTCAGTCTCTGATGACCTGCGTAATTGAAATCCCCATGTGCACCTTTCATGACAAGCTGTTAAAGTTGTTGGAAAAGCTGCACGTCCCTCTGTGAGGATGATAGACGGCCTATTCAAACTCGTGCATATGTAGAGGATGGTAATAGGTTCCTGTGGGACGTGTTTCTGTGGATGTGCCTGATATGGCTCTCTGGTCAAAAAAGAAAAAAAGAAAACCCTACAAATGATGGGAAGTAGTGGAGGCCTGTGAATATGAAAATCATCATAAATCAGTGAACGACCATAACATTTGTGAACTCGTGCGTTTAATTCTTATTTATCTGCGTTGGATAGTTTAATGCTCCAGTGTGTTTAATCCGAGGCACCTTCAGAACCAAGAGGCTCTGCCACATTAATTGGTTTTCGTTTAATTAAAAAATATCTGCTCGATGCTTAGACGTAAAGAGGCGTTTGTTTTGTTTGTTCTAACTCTTTCTAAAGCCCTGGATGTAACGTCTTCTGTCTAATGAAAATCTGATGCCTAATTCGCTCAATTTAATAATCACACATAAAGCGACTACAGCTCCCTTGAATCCTGGCCTCATATAAAGTGTAAAGATGAATTGTGAAAAGA
>NC_024311.1:16088870-16091720 GCF_000523025.1 Cynoglossus semilaevis | reverse complement strand
TGGGGATTGTGCTGTCTTTTTGGAGAGATATTTCAGCTGCATTTCTGACACTCTGAAAGGAGAGGAAGATAAAGGAGGCGTCGGGGAAAAAACTCCTTCCCGTTGTGTGAGTCCTAGAGAGGGCCTTGAACCCTGCCATTCACGCCTTTCTCTCCATCAGCTGAGTCTAATTGCCAGAGAGGACAGCAGACCCCGGGCCCGATCGCTCCTTATCCTCTTTAGCGCTTTCAGACGAGTGAAAGGCGAGCTCCTGCTTTTGATCTTTTCTCTGATTCGTTTTTTCTTCTCTGTCATCCCTACCATCCTCTCCTCAGGAGTGACACCAGCTCCTTTCACTGCCTGCCCCTGTCTCCATCTGCCCACAATAATGACCAAGGCCCAGGCATTATTAAACAGAGGTGGAGAAGGGAGGTCAGCACTAGGAGAGGGAGAGGGAGGTCTGTATTGGGGGGGTGGAGGGGGCGCTCTAAACTCCTCTAAAAGTGGGGGTGGGGGGGTTCACCCATTTCCAAATCTACTCCGTAGCCTCTCAGTATTCCCCCAGATTCATCCCCGAAAGTTTTCATGGCTTTGGCTTGGAGAAAGGCCATTCTTTAACAGAGCACGGACACGGAGGCTCGTCCTTTCCCAGAGGCACTGCTACAATAAGACCCCAGGCTGTTTGAGACAATGGGGCCTGTGTGATCTCTCTGCCAGACTCGGGATGAGACGATGCCTTGCTTGCCAGTCCCATGGGAGGGTAGAGCCAGTGGTCATTGTTGACAGCTAATGGACAGCATCTTTCCACTGGCAGGCCCCCCAGCAGACTGTGTCATTTTAGGTTGCTTAATAACAACACTCGGCTTGGATCCACGGAGGAATTCTATCAGGAACAGCAGTTTGTTTGCAGATGAAAATTATTCCCCTCACCGGTCCCAAAAGCAAACGCTGGGGGGTTATTGGATGAATGCAGCTGCGGAGGAATGGCAGCATTCAGTTAGGGCAAATTCAATTTAGAAAAAAAAAATGTAAAAAAAAAAAAGTTATGTGAAGAGAAACTGGTGTTTGTGTGAAAGACGCAGCAGAAGAATCACGTGAAGCATGAACATGATTGAACAGACCAGTGTTTGTCTTCACAAACCTGATGTTCACAGGTGTTGCCTGTGACCAGGCTCCTCCTGGACGATCCCAGCTGTCAATCACACGGGGATCCTTATTATGTTTTTTGCGACGTTGACAGTATTATTTTTGGACTGAATGGTTGCATCCTTTTCTTATGTGAGGGCTGAGTGTGAATAGGATTCAAATTGATTCATTCATACACCAAGATTTTCTACCTTTATAAATGAAAGTTAGTATTTGCTTTTAAAAAAAACCTTATCAAATTTATGACATATTTAACCCAGTGGCTTCACTCCTGCCTTTTTTTTTTTCTATTTTCTCTGCAGATTCTGTTTCCTCACAAACAGCGTTTTACAGTACGATGGCAAACACTGAACAAAGAAGCTCGTGTCAGTTTTGTGGTGATGTAAAAAAAACAGTTGAATGACGAATGGATTGAATCACAGTAACGTACACACTTCATTGGTTGTTCCCTTAAAGCAGGTCGACCACAGCAGCGGTCCACGTCCACGTAGAGACTTGGCTCAGGTCTTAGCTGCTTAGTGCCCTTCCTGAACACAACGTTGCCCCTGGGGTGGGAAGTTGTGCTAGAAAGGAACCCAAAGGTTGTACACGGTGGGCAACGTAACAGTTCATGTTTTAACACTAATGAAAAATCTGTTGATATAAACCAACATAAAAGACAAATAAGTTCGTATCACTGCAGGATCAACGTGTTGTTTTAACTGATTCTGTTCTGCTCGTCATGTCGTCAGCGCATGTGACCGTGAGGCCAGTGAATATCGAGCATCAGCTCATAAAAAAAAAAGAAAAAACCCACCCCAGCTGGTGTCTATGGTTACTGAGCAGTTCTACTGTAGGTCTGCTCATGTTTTCATCCTGTGCCTAAAATAACGAGGCAGAAATATGGCATGTAAACTGTTCTACATCTGTTCAGTATCAGTCTCACCCGTTTGGTGGTCTAAAGGAAAAAAAAATTTCATTTTTTTAAAGTAAATGTGAACCCCCCCCCCACTCCACGGATCCTCCCCCACCTCTGAATTTATTGTCTACAATCCTACAGCAGCCTCCCCCTAAGCGGCTGGCTTTTATCCTTCAACCTTATAATCTATTTTTCATGTGGTAGACTGAAGATAGAAAACTTCTGATACTACCCTCTAGCTGTGAAAGTACTTTGACTCGGAGCCACATTTTATGAAACCTGCAAATCTAAGTTAAATATTGAATGACTTTCTTTGGTTTTTCTTGCCAAGATGTCTTTAGAATATTTGGAAGAAAAAACTAGAGAGTTTGGAATAAGCGATGGCTACAGGACAAATGTCATCAAAGTATCTGAAGTAAAATTTTGAATAATCTGTGTGAAAATTGTCCAACTAGGCTTCGGCAGCACATTCAATTTTTTATACTTTTTGTATTATTGTTTGAAGAGACGGACTCGCCTAGACTCCTGGGGGAACTCCCATGCTGCACCGAGCGTTCTCTCTCACCTACGCTGTAGATAAAAATGCACATAATTTTAATGTTAGAATAACAACCTTGTTTCCTCTTTCTCCACTAGTCTGTGCTCCGTTTTACATCTGACGCTACCGATAAAATCACTTTTTACCGAAGCTCAGTCCTGTTTGTGTCTTAGCCAGTCTGATCGTATCGTCTTCCTTTTTGTCCTTTGCTCTGCTTCAGTTCATCTTTCTGTCTATCCATCCATAGATCCATCCAGTCATCCCTTCATCAGTCCACCCACCCACCCAC